>NC_068357.1:58356775-58481553 GCF_020536995.1 Dreissena polymorpha | reverse complement strand
AACCTTGGATTCATCTGTTTACAACGTTCACACTTAATTTATTTCTCTATCCCTGCAAACAGCAACACGGTTATATTAGTCTCAAGTTCGCGAATGAATGACAGGCGTATTTATTCTGAGGTATTCAGGGTTCGACATTTAATTGAAATGTCTTTATCTGATTAAAAGTGAAAAAAATAACGAGAACGAGATACATTTATAACACGCCGATGCTACAGATGGAAGTTGTTATCAACGAGACTGTACATATGTAATTTAAAAGCTCGAACTTATAAAGCAGTTAATGTTATTGCTGAAGAGCGATTTCTTAATAACGTGATTGAATTCGACAATATGACAGACGGATATAAATTCTTCAAATTTATTTGAGACGCTGTATTCAATATATGTACGCAATACGAAAAATACAAGTTTAACAAATCCAAACGAAGCCGCGCGAATAACATGGATGTACACGTTTAGTTTAATTAGAAGATCTGTATATAAGCAGTCCGCACAGGCTAATCAGGGACCACAACTTCCACCTAAACTGGATTTTTGTTAGGATGAGACTTTATTGAAACGAAAAATATCATTAAAGCGTAAAGTGTCGTCCGTTATAAGCCTGTGTGGACTACACAGGCTAATCTGGGACAACACTTTACGGACAGCATTAAATCCCTTTTCACAGAGCACGGCCCATATTTATGTATAACTCACTATAAAGTGAACTCTAGCGATGTACAAAACTATTTACAATCCTTTTTGACCGCATAAGGTTGATATTGCAGCAGGAACGCATTAAGAAATTCGTCACATCTATAAACAATTCAAGCGCAAACGTTAATGCATTCAAATTCGTTTTTTACCATCCACTGCATCTGAATATATTAATCTTCTCGATGACATCAAACACGCTGAATCGATCCAATCCTTAAAAAGTCTAATGAACATGCATTGACCGATTCCTAATTATTTATTTTCATACGGCGAAAGACGCTCTCAAATGTTACACACTCGCCTAAAAACAAAATCTTGCGCCTGTAATTAAAATCTTTTCAAATATTCCGTCCCCTGCGTTGAAACTATTCTATATGGAGACCACACATCAAAAACGCTCAATCGGTCCAGTCCTTAAAAAGGATGTAAGATAGATCAACCGATTCCTCATTCTGTAATTTTATACTGCGAAAGACGCTCTCAAATGTTACACACGCGCCTAAAAACAAGGCGTAGCGCCTTAAATGAAGATCATTTCAGACGCAATATTGTCATGACACGACGGCGCATTAGTTTCTCGAATGCACCCAATGTATACATATTCGCGGCGAATTTATGAACCCATTATCCATATATAGATCGTAGCTACGTTAACAATAGTACAAATGCTGAAGCAGTTTACACATTTATTATAACTAGTAAGAGATTTTATTTGCAACATGCTACAGAACGACCCCCAAACCGTCCTCTTCATGTGCAACAAAAAAGTTTTGCAAAACGTTTTTCATATTACTCCAACACTCTGCAACTCTCTCTCTCTCTTTCTTTTCAAATATCAATCTATAACTTGAAATCTATGAATAAATGAAATTTTACGCATAGTTTCTATTTTGTCCCACTTGTATCATTTCTAAATCCTTTAAAATCACATTATTTCCGTCTGACAATATTAAACTCAATTCGTACAGGGAGAAGCACCATATAATACCTCGTCTTTCGTTCTAATCCTGTTTGAACATGTAATTATTATGAATGTTGTATTATATCCTTTGCGAATATATGTGTATTTTTTAAAATAAATATGTTTAAACTTAACTCTTCAAATACATCTTCACTTATTACATCAGTAAACAATTCGAACTTCTTGCGTGTTTGAAATATAGTTATTTATATCATTCGTCTCACTATAATGCAAATCTAGGTTAAAAGGTGTATGGTTAATTTATAAACAATATGTACAACATGTTGTTGTTTAATAATTCATATAATAACACACGCTTGCTCAAATATATGAAATTTTATTTGTTAGAACGTTGATTATAAAACACAAATATAAATAATAAGATATATTTATCATAAAATAGTTTAAAAGCTGATACAACCAACAGATATTAAGCCCCCTACATTCAAACGAATGCCACACTAATTATATCTAACGTTATTTCTCGAACACAAACACACGTTAAAGAGTAAAACTAAGTTTTTGCATGGGAACAATCCTGACATTGCATGGGATCCTTTATGTACGGCATGTGAATAATTGACACGTATTATTTGCCATTTCCGGTATATAAGCCATAAGTGAGCCAGATATAAAAATAATTTTCATACAGGTGTAAAAAATTGCGTTGTTATTCCATATGAACTTCATTAAATGATAAAACTTTAATCATATGTATCGTTGCAATTTGTAGAACATTAAAAGAGAATGCTTGAAAAACAAAACCAATGTGGTTCGAATTAACGCCTCACATATTGGAAGACATATCTTTCAACGGAACTGTCAGTTATTGCGGAGAAAAAAGATTTATTGGAATCTTTTAATTGTGTTTATGTTAACAACTTAAACGCGGTTGGTTGTATTCAACATCATTTTACAATACACAAGTGTTGGCTGACATAAATACATTGATGGTGATTTAAAAAAAATGCATTCTTTGTTTTTGTACATAAATCAATGTGCATGTTCACCGTTTAATTTGTAATGTATAACGTAGACTTGGAGTCGTAAAAATCTTAGCATTTAAAGCATCCGACAAATCAACAAAACTATTTATAAACCAATTTTTTCCCATGCTGTTAAAAACTTTTATGTTCGAAAAGCGAGGGCTTTTGTAAACAGTTTTCATATTTTGCATCGAATTTGTTTATATAACAACCTGCGGACTATCTAATTCTCGGTACATGTTTTATTCAATATAGTATATTATGTATACTAGAATAGTACCTTCTTAATTGTAACGTGAGCTTTGAAACAAACCATCTTTTAAAATACGTTTAACAGAACATATCTGTAGCTGTAATGGATATATAGTTATTACATCAAATACACTGTCTATTACATTAGATTCTCATCGGTTTTAATGATTTTGTAGACAAATAGAAGTCAAACATAACTCATGACTGAATAAATAAATTAAAGAAATCTATCGTATTGAGGTACTTTATATTGCTTACATAAAACTGCGTAGATCAAATATTTATCGTTTAAAAATATAATGTAAGGACGTGTGCCTCTGAACAATAAACTTCGATTGATACAATTTTCATAACACGAAGGCTGTTTATAGTTCGCACCAACATTTAAATGGGTGTTAAAAAACATATATGTATCGGTTTGTTTAATTTAAAATGTTTAAAAGCCCAAAAACCATCACAATCAAATAGTAATTCGTACAATATTTCGAAAAATACCGTTAAAACATTTTGAAATATCAATGTTTCTTATAGCAATGGCCATAATTTCAACGCTAGATATGGTCTAGTCACAGATTTAACAAGATAAACAATGCTCTTTTTTGTTATTGAGGGACAATATATTCAACACATGTTCATGTACCAAGTTCGTGTTTGTGTGTCGTATGAACAGATTTCGTTGCGGAAAATTAACATGGAATATATTGTGCCACACACATAACTACGAGCATTTGTATCTTTGTAAATCTATGTTGCTATTCCATATCTAGCTTTAAAAATATGTGATATACACTTTTTTGTTATGGGTTTACTTATTTTACGAAATATTTTGCGAAATATACGTTGATTTTATGTATTTGTGTAACTTTAAAAATATACGTCCAATGTCTCCTATGGAACTTACGCTTTTCTTGAATACATCTTCAAGGCTTTACAGTGCGCCAAATATCCAGAATATAATGATTAGGGCAAGCATGACTTTAACAGCGTATAGCTGCAATTAACTATTGCATCGTCTGCAAAACAGGCGTTCACAAGCATTTGATGCATCGCTACATGATGTGTCTGCATTGTTTATGTGATGTTTCGGACAATAATAAGACGCATATCCTACACACGTAACCATACTCAAAGACATAAAACATTTTTCTATGCACAACGTCAAATAAATGTTTAGTTATGCGTTTGTGACTTTATTCCATATAACATTTATGTGCAAGTGTATTTGTATGTAAGCCATACAGTCTTGTATTGGAAAAATTTACAAGTAGATGATCACTCTGCCTAGCTGAGTGTCCAAGATTATATTTATTCATAGAGTTGACACAATATGTGTTGTATGTTCTCTTGATGTGATTATTCGTTCTTGCACATGTAATGCACGGAATTCGAAATTGTGGTTTTCCGTTGTTTTTTTGTGCAAATGATTCTAACTGTTACATAGCATTCAACAAACCACAGTGGCGTTTTCGATGATAGCAGAAAGAGTAAGAACCACTTTAAGCAATTTATTGCGTCATCATTTATTGATTTATTATTATTTCAAGTATCATTTTAAGTTAAAAGGTTGTATCATTAATTAGTATAATATGTGAAGACAATGTTTTTTTTTAAAGGAAACCGTGTAAACTTTCAAAGCTTATGAATGAAGTTACACGTTTTCTTTGTTTACACCAAGTCACAATTTTATATGCATGTATAATATTATATATTATGATTAAAAAGTGTGTATTGTCCTTTGATTTAGGCTAATCCTTGGCAACACTTTACGCGCATGCATTAAATCCCCTTTTCACAGGATAGCTAAATGTATTTGTTATTGCCTTAAGCAATGGTATTTAAAAAATATAGTAATAAGAAGTCACCTGACAATTATCTCAAAGCAATAAATCTGAATTCATAGAATATGTTAAATTATAATTATAGCTACATCAATCGTTTCATTAATTCTCAACGGCAAAGTTCTTTAAGTTTTTTTAGTCCAATCTCTTTGCTGCAACATAATATGAAGTGCTATATTACAAACAACTTGTAAATGGCATTCGCGTTTGGAATAAGCTGGCAAAATGATAGCATCGGTATCTTAAGCAATTACTTGAGAGTTCAGGATGTGGAAACAATGATTGTGCTTATTACATAACGTCATTAAATCCATTATCAGAAATGTGATAACACAAAAAACACAACGGTAGGCTTCTTCCACTTGTGTTGAAACGTTAAATCTAGTTTGAAAAATGTGTATAATTACCTCATACCTTTACTTTTTTGTGCTGACTTTTTGCTGAAAAATATACGTCTGGAGGCAAAATCCGTAAAACAAACGAATGTTTCTACGTTATGCTGTTATCTCTGAGATAAGGATAAAAGTGTCGTAAAGTATAATCGATACAAGAAGCAAACGATTTTAAAATATTTTAAAATTGTGATCTAAATGTGTGTTTTAGCGAAAACAAATGCAAAACAAACCCCAACTTGCCATAATCATACGGCATGTATATAAAGCGTTGTATGTACATAATGGACAAACACTTGCATATAGTATTGCCAGGATATATTATGGACAAACAATTGCATATAGTATTGCCAGGGTATATATATATTAATGATGTAAACTTTGGAGGTTTAGATACTAATAATCATACAGCTACTGTTAAACTGTTATCTAGAATATCGAAGTTTTAATTTGCATGAAATTATATATTAGATATACATATATATAGAGAATATAATCACATGTCTCATTAGCCAGAAGGCTCTGTTTTTTCGGCGTAGCTGTCTAAGCCAGCTTTTCACCTTACGTGACCTTTGTTAGCGTCCAATAGAATTCAAATAAAACTTCCCGCGGCTAAAAACAAATGAATACACTTCATTGACTGCATTGGCTGATTTGAGCATTTTACACAGAACATTGGCAACACAACCGCGTTCTTGTATTAAAGCATGTAACACTGTTCATTGAGAGGATGCGGACTTCTAATTGGATGAGAACAATTTGGAATTTATGCCATGTTTTTCCTTAGTTTACGAAGCATTATAGCATTAATCACACGTCTTTAAAATTACAAGAAGCTGATGTTTACATGCCGTAAAGGGGCGGTCACTAAAACGCATACGTAAAAACGCAGACGATCAAGATAAGGTTGGGGGTTACATTACGCTAATTCCGATCTGGGTCGAAAGCACTTTCTGAGCCACGTTTTCAACAAAACATCGATATTTAAGAATCAATTATATATTTTCAACATAAAAGATTAAAATTCAAACAACGAAACAATAATAAACACCATAATAACGGACACCAATCACCGTCTGCATGTTCCTTCTTTGTTCTTATCGTATGCATTTTTCAATGTTACCAACCGTTATACTGTAAATTGTCTGCGTTTCCCGTATGCGTTTTAGAGAGACCCCGAAACTTTGCAGCGTTTAGTGAGACCCACTAAATTTGTAAACAGCGTAGATATACTCATCAACGTCTTAAGTAAAAAAAATGTAATAATTTATACTAATGTTTGTCTATTGCAATATATATGTTACTGATATGTTAATTTAACGTGTAATTACTATTAATCGCTACAAGTTGCAACATAATCATAATTGTTATGGAACTATATTTCCTCACATTTAATTTATGCCGGTGTACTGCGGTTGTGTATAGCGTATCAAACCCAAGTTGGAATCGACGATTGCTGAAGAATTTTTCATTTCAAGATGTAAGAATAATTTATTGAAGATTTCACCAAGCGCATATTATATCTAGTTCTCCGGGTTTTCAATGTACAGCAATAGCTCTGGCTGCCATTATGTTTATCGGTTGCAATTTAATTCAAACACCGGATTGATTGACGATTGACCTAATTCTTGATTATTTGCTATATTCCAGTTGGTTTACGGAGGTTTCGTAACACTGCAGTTTCGTCCCACTGAATTTACCGTAGAAAACGGGTAGAGGGTTCGTCACAATGGTAAAATATAGGTGTGAATAACATTAGCGCCTTTGATTGACACCTTTCTTCCATGTTATAACAACAGTTATTTGTGCTGTTCTGTTCATGAATTAAATACATTTAAACTCAATAAACGGTATAATAATATTATACTCATATATTTACATTTCACAACACATCCATTTATTTGCACACAATATTACACCAAACATAAATATTTACATATAGATCTAAAGTAAAGACATAAATACAACACAAATTCACAATACATTAAAATACAACTGGGCTAGATTGCACTTTACCGGTACACAGTTGTTTACCACTATCTACAAGGCGGTGGTTTGGGGGCGGTAGCCCCCGATACTAAGAAAATATATAGGATAAAAAGGATTATTAGGTGTTGCGTTAGGATTTAGGTGTTGCGTACCGGTAAAGTGCAATTGCCTCTACAACTCTACTCAATAACACTACATACACAGAAATAATTTAATATATTATGTACATAACAAACAGTACAGTAAGACTTCTGTCTGTTATATGTCTATGTTCCTTTTCAGATGTGTTCGTCGTGGATTGGGTCGTGTGTTGAATGGGGCCAAAGCCCTGCGAAGTGTCTGCATCTCCTCAGTAGTTGTGTGGTGAGGATTTCATCGTCCTCATATTTGTCACAGGTGTCGAATAGTTTTCAGTGGATTTCCTTGAATTTCCTTCTATGCCCACGGGCAAGCGCGTGCTCAGACACTAGTTGAATCCTCAAGTCCACTGTCACCGCCTTACCTCGTAGAAAAGGGATGAGTATGTAGAAGCCTAGTTCGGCACGCCCTGCTTGCGTATTGATTCTTCGATGCCACCCTGAAATCTTTTTTTTTTCGCACTGCGTATCTATCATAAATTAATTCTATAATAAAAAAAACTTACCATTTTCATATCTGCCATGTTTGTCAAAACGTTTTGAACATGCATTATTTACATAACTCCCATGTTCATGTAAATTGCTGGCATGTTTTACATATGAAGATTGTTATCAAAATATCTCTTGCATATATGTTTTTATATGTTATGCAGCCTTTATATTGTGTACATATATTTGCTATGATTAATTTGAAAGTCCATGTGTTCTTTAATATTACATTTTTTTATGCCCACGGTAGGGTGGCATATATCAGTTGAACTGTCCGTCAGTCAGTCCGTCTGTCCGTCCGTCCGAAAACTTTAACATTGGCCATAAGTTTTGCAATATTGAAGATAGCAACTTGATATTTGGCATGCATGTGTATCTAATGAAGCTGCACATTTGAGTGGTGAAAGATCAAGGTCATCCTTCAAGGTAAAAATTAAAAAAATACAATCCAAGGGAAGTAATAAGCTTTAAAAGGGAGGTAATTTCTAAACCTGCCGAATGATGTATTAATTTTTTATTTCAAGCGGCGCAATAGGGGACATTGTGTTTCTGACAAACACATCTCTTGTTTTTTATATGCTAGCAATGCTTATTTTGATTTTGCATGTGTTTTTTATTTAAACATCGCAAATGTGATGTCCTACTCATTTCCATTATGACTTACTTGTATGTCATCTATTATTAATGTCGGATTGTCCAACATTATGCAAATAAATCTTTACAGTACAGTTTCTTTACACTGTTTTGTTACTATTTCATTTACATTAGTTTCGTGTTGCAAACTGTCTAAAAAGCTGATTACACCATCACTTTACATGTACATGTTTATTGTGCTTTTTTCCTCTAATGCAATAAACACCACATTGATGTCTTTTGCAACATCCATAATCGTTACATAACATAATGTTTATTTTAATTTAATATCCTTGTGAAATTCTCTCAAACTATTATATAGAACATATTTACTTCCTTAATGCTAACTAGGATTACTAGCTTATTTAAAGTCCTGCCCTATAAATCTCTGGATTGTACTTTCGATTCCCTGTCCAGCCAAAAAAAAATGTGTGAATATGAACAAGAATATTCATTTATTTTCATTCATGTTACATTTGGCAACATTGTTGTTCGAATTCCACGATTTTTCACTCGTTTCTATCCTAATCTGTCTTTGATTTATTCATAAATCATGGTTTAAACACTATTTATTTAGTTGATTGAAAGTACATATAAGCAATACAATACAATACAAATATCCATATTATATTTGAAAAATATGCTAGACAGGTAGAATTGCAGTATTGCTTAATATAAAGGCTGTAAAATACAATTGGACAGAATTGAGAAGGAAGCTCGAGGCTTATACTATGTCTCTCTTCTGTCAGTTAGAAGCGCTGCTGTAATGGTGTAAACAACCAAACGTGTAACAACTATTTAAAGACATGTCAAAATTACGAACAATATATTACAGTGATAGGTAATTGCATACCGTTTAAAAATGAAAAAGTAGTATAAGTTATAATACAAAAAGTACAACAGAGTAATGCAGATAGCATTATAGCTAATAAAATGAGAAGACAAGGGACAGAAGTGAAAGAGTAGAGTTTCAGAATAAGAGAAGTTGTGGTAAGAAAAAGAAGCAGTTGCGGGAACGGGGCATCGTTAGCAGAATATGGTTTGTTCCTGAGATAGAGTTGGGTTAGAATCTATGACTATCTCGGATGAAAGACTGAACATGTTTGAATATTAATGAGTTTACTTCATATGATCCGTCTTTAACTGCGAAAAGAAGTAGTTGCAAAGTTATGGGTTGGAAACTGGACAGATTGTTAAAAAGGATAACTCTTTTTTCTGTATAAATGGGGCAATTGTAGAAAAAGTGATATGTATCTTCAATCGCACCGCATTGACAATATGGACTTTGTACAATGTTTTTTTGCATACACATGTTCATTTAAACTGCTAAAGTGCATTCGTAAACGCGCATGTAGAACATTAGACGTCCGCTCCCCATCGTAGTAATGCTGGGGAATTATTTTCTTATCTTTACTAAGATTTGCTTTGAAAGCAGAGAGAGAAGGAGCCGTTTTTACCGATTCCGGTAGATTGTTCCATAAGTTTATAGTTGATGGTATGAAAGATCGTGTAAACAGTTGTGATTTGCATTGAATACTGCGAATATTGTTAGAGTTACGAAGAGGATAAGCCGATCTTTCTCCCACGCTAGAGGGGATAAGTGTGCACAAGTATGGGGGTGAAAGTGAATTATACATTTTATAGAAGTGGGTTTTAGGTTTAAGTTTTGTTCTCCTATTTTTAAATGGTTAGAGAGCAGTTTCATTATATAGGATTTGCAAAGATGCCAAACGTGTTCCCCGCTGATTATCCTTGCTGCCTCTTGTTGAGTCTTCTCAAGTTCAATTTCATCTTGTGTATTAATGTTATCCCAGACTATATCAGCGTATTCAAGAATTGGTCTAATAAATGTTGTGTATATCGATAAAAGGGACTTTCTATCGAGCGTAAACTTAAACGTTCGCATTAGATTGAGTCTTTGCCATGCTTTCTTCTTGATAGATTCAATATGGTCATGCCAGGAGCATGTATCAAAAAAAGTTAATCCTAGATGCTTGTGAGACGAAACCTCAGTGATTTGGCAGTCGTTGAAAAAAAGGGGATGGATTGGGCGGTTGATTTTTCTAGATATAACTAAGGATTCCGTTTTGGATGGATTGAAGGTAACCAACCACTTATCAGCCCAAGAATGAATTTTTGCAAGATTATAGTTAAGATGATTAGCCGCATCAACAGGGATGTCGACGATGATATATAGTGTGGTGTCGTCTGCAAATAGGCGAATTGGACAGTGAATATCTCGTACAATGTCATTTATATATAAAAGAAAGGGGAGGGGCCCTAATATAGACCTTTGAGGGACACAAGCGTTTATAGGTAATGGGTCAGATTGGCAGCCAGAGATTACAACACACTGGGTCCTCTCATGTAGGTAGTCTTTAACCAAGATAGAAGATTGCCCGAGATACCACTTAGTCGGAGCTTGTGGATAAGTCCTTCATGCCATACTCTGTCGAAGGCCTTAGAAATGTCGCAAAAATGGCTCGAACCTCTTTACCTTCGTCAAGAGCTTTACAAAAGGAGTGATAAACAGAGACTAATTGGTTGACAGTGGAATCTTTTGGAAATTAACATTTACTTAAAACACTTAAAAGGGAGATCGGTCTATAATTTTCAACATCCTGAGGATCCGACTTTTTGTGAAGTGCACAAACAATTGCTTCTTTCCAGCTCCGTGGGACCCTACCATTACTAAAAGAAAAATTAAAAATATTTTGTAGTGGACCTGTAATCTCAGATGCAATTTGCTGTAGGACTATTTATTTGGTCAGGGCCTGATGCCTTTCCCTTTTTCATAACTTTTATGTAATCCAAGACATCTTGACACATATTTGCGTTTATTGGTGTAAATATGTTTTTTTGTACTTTGTTTTGTTCATTTTGTTATAATGTTCTGTGTTTTTGCAAAAAATTCATATCACTATGATGCTTACAATATTGAGTATTTTATGTTTACATTCTACTGACATCTGAATACATTATCTTTTATTTCATTCCAACATTACGTTCATAGTAGTTCTCATTATCTCCTCCATAGACACCAATTACTGGTTCTTCCCAGGAAACAGACTCAACAGTGTCCATATCTGCCTATAATAGGCCATCCTGTAATAGTCAGCAATTAACTGTAGGAACTACGAAGTAGAAGTATTTCAGTGGCAAATATGTTTTCTTTTCCTTTTGAAAGTAATGTATTACTCATTCAATTATGAAATCTAGTCATTACAATACTTATTGACAATAAAACATACAATTAATTTCACCTCTTCTTGTTCTTCATTTCTTATGTGTAAATACAGTAAAATATATTATCTTATTATCACTCACTACATTCATTAAAATACATGGTCGCTTCATTACGTCTCCTTTCACTAGTGGCAAACATAACAACATCAACGCCGTATATTTTTTTTAAAGATATTTCTTGTTTTTCATAACACCACGCTAAAACATATGCAACCAACATACGACATAACTTATATAAAAACATATTTTTTCCCTTTATTAATTATCGTATAATCTGTGCACACGTCAATCGATACTTTGGTAACATCTTCTATAAATTATGTCTCTCTATTGGTCCCTTTAATTTGATAGAATTTGCTATATTTACCATACATTTCGTACGTACGTTTATCTATGAAACAATAAGTATAGGTTTGTCTTTCAGTGATATTAAAGGGAATGTAAGGAATATGTCACTAAGTACATCTTTGGATATCCTCATGCGTTGAGTGTTGTATATTCGGGTGATTACAAGTAGTAAATGTACAAAGTATACATTATTTAGATCTGATTAGATCCACATGTTCCGATACTGACCATAGACGGTTAACCTATATTGTGAATTAATCAGTTGATTCGTTTATTTGATAAGTTGTTTCATATTAACAGTGTGCGATAATCAAATACCCAGGAAGAATATTTACATATTTGATACAACGTACGCCACTTACGTCAGTAAGTTCCTAAACCAAATGAAACACAATTTACCAACGTAAGAACAGTGTTAAAAAGAAAACAAAACCCGTTAAAAGCAATTCATTTTAAGAAATATATAATATTCCTTGTCATGTTTACCAAATAGTGTTACTGCACGCGGTGCAATAATGCTATTGGTTAAATAGAATTTAGCAGCGAATTAAACTGAATTTAAGTCCGAAAGATTGCGTTGTTTATATCTGATACTATTGCTTCAATCCCAAAAACTAGTTATTACCACAAACAATAAGCTATTCGTATTGCTTGTGCACACTTTGACACTCTGCGCAAGAACAAATTATACGGAAAATTCGCCCGATTGGTGCAAAAAGGTACCAATGGCCTATTAATTTCAATGTCATCTGGACCTTTTTGCACCAAGGGGGCGATTTTATACAAGTATTATATTAAAGCTATCGTATGTGATATTCCTTGTTATCATTTGCTAGACGTCATCAAAGGAATTCAACTGATTAAATGCGGATGATAATTTATGCAAGTGTGTCCGTTTGATGTGTATGAAACCATATTGTATTTTCTAATGGAATACTTGTGAATTAGATACGGATGTTGCATTTATGCTTAAGAAGACATTTTTAGAAATTAACATATGGTTCAATTGTTTTGTAACTCTTCCAAGAAGCCTAAATATTTAATATTATGTCGTTTATGTTATCCATGTAAAAACTGTTCAACTCACAAAAATGCATATACTATAAATGTAAATACAACGATGATATTAATAGTCATGTTAACATTTAAAATAATTCACCTTCAACACATTGTGTTAAGTACTTTGCCATAAAGTGAAGAAATATTGTCATTTGTGAGATTGCTGCTGATCTAAACCTATGGTATAAAAGCTGTCATAAAATATTATGAAATACGATTGTGCAATGAAAATGAACGCAAAAGTGCGACAAGATAAAAACAAGTCTTCAGAAAGCGTATCAACTCAAATTAGATTTGAAGGAGACAGATCAGCAACTGCCTCACACTTAAAATATGTTTTAATGATAATCTAATGTTATATAAACTATTACTTGATTATCACAGTTAAACATGTCACATACATTTGTTATCAGAAATTGTCAGCACAGACTAGTAATTTGATATATTATAGAAACACATTCACAGCTTTAGGGGAACTTAGTATGCAAAATGAAATAACTTATACATTATAGTGTAAAAACCTAGGATTGCCCGTGAAAGCTCGAAAGCTTATATCCAATGGGATCCAGTTTAGGTCATACTTACTATAATATAATACTGTGTGAAAGTTACACACTATGAACAATAAGACAGTCCCTGATAAATTGAGTATACATGTAAGTTGTCACAATCATGTTTCTATAATATATTTGCCATAATGACTAGAGCACAAATATTCCAAAAATTAATTATTCAAAAATAAGAAGTATGGAACATGTCAAATTAGTAGAATAACTTCTAAGTATACTAACTGTAATTTTATTGTTAGTAAGACAAATATAATGATTGTTTATTGTTGAATAAAAATGGTTATAAAACATTTTTATTCTCTACTGATGAGTCGACTCAATTTTTTCATGTCTGTGTATTTCTTGGAAATGAATAATAGAGATGGGATTCATGTATGGTTGCGCTATTTGATTGTAATGAATGGTAATTATACATCGGCATGCAATTATCATGTCAACACTATTATTTAGCTTTCGAATGATAATGTATGCAACAAAAGATGTAATGACGTCGATGTCATATTTGACAACTTAAGCTTATACGGTTGATGAGCAATTAAACATGTTTGTATCAAATATTTTTCATGAATCATTAGAATCCCGCATTACTTTATATCATAAATGAATGCAGCACGCGAACCGTCATCATTTACCTCAATTTCAAATATGAAAAATAGTATGATGTTGTATTTTAGTTTCTGTGGTTTCATGGAAGTGTCAGAAGATCTGAAAAACACACCCACACATATAGAAGTGATGTGATGGCGGTAATAATATCAACAGTTAAATATTTACACCATAGCGCAGTCTTTAACAATGAATGGTTATTTGACGATTGGAGGAAACATCTATATAAACAATACTTTAAGATAAACAAATCGGCATGCAACAGTTTGTTGGAAGACTGGAACCTTAATTTGAAACGACTGTTTACTTCAGATTTTTTAATATCCATAAAATAGTCACATTTTAAAGGATGTTAAGATTAATTCGGCACTAAATCAGTAAAAGAGTTGTTAGTTGAAATGAGTTCCAAGTATTACGGTAAACAACATATGTCTTTATAATGTGTGTGCATCAGCTAAAGCCAAAGCATAATGGACACATGGATTCGTTTTGTGACGAATATTACTTTAAATTGTATAAACATCATTTTTCGGAATGTGTCTTCATTTCAACGATTTGAAAGATTCTCATGTGTTAGATGTGTTATAATTTATAATAGCATAATTATAGATCATTGACTTTAATGTCAGGTTCACATGATAGTGTACTGCCCTGTACAAGGGTCACATGGTAATATACTGCCCTGTACAACAGCCACATGGCGATATACTGCCCTGTTCAATAGCGACATGGTAGTATACTGCCCTGTACAACCGCCAAATACTAATATACTGCCCTGCACAACAGCCACATGGTAATATACTGCCCTGTCACCCGATACGACTCGAGTTATTCTGTTCAACAGGCCTTAGGTTAACGGAGTTAGCCTTTACGGACCAGCAATGGTATTACCATCATACCATTTGGTATGGGGTTAGCCTCTAGATAACCTGGCTCAAAGATCTATAAATAAATAGTTTATTTATAGATAACGAAGGAAAATGGAGCCATGGTATTTAGATCTTCTCGATAATGTCTTAAAAATAATGAAAGAAAAACGCCTTTTAAGGTCTTAAACCAATTAAGAATGGAAATATTGGTTATAAATGTATATTTTATTCAATAAATTTAGAACATTTTAAGATTAAATAAATTGCACACTGATAGTGGAGAGATTTATTATTTTGAAAACACTAGGGATTTGTTTGTAGTTTAATTATATTAAACTATGAAATGCCAAAAATAATAATCAATAATTTTAAACATAACAGGGTTTCATTCAATCATTTATTTATGTATTAATGTATTTATGTATGTATTAATGTATTTTTTATGTATGTATGTATTTATTTATTCATTCATTCGTTCATGCGTTTTTTCATTCGTTCATGTATTTCTTTCTTTCTTTATTTATTCCTTCCGTTTGTGCATACGTGAGTTTGTTCATTGGTTTATTGTTTCGTTCGTTCGTTCGTTCGTAATTTCTTTCAGTCAGTCAGTCAGTCAGTCACTCAGTCAGTCTGTCAGTCCCTCACTCACTCAGTCAGTCAGTCACTCAGTCAGTCATTCAATCAGTCAGTCAGTCAGCGAGCGAGCGGGCCGGCCCGTAGGTCGGTCGTTCGTCCGCTCGTTTGTTATTTTGTTCGTTCGTTAATGCGTCCGTCAATTTGTTTGTTCGTTCGTTCGTTTGTGCGTTGGAGCTTTTCTGGGTTCGTTATCATCACCATCATCATCATCATCATCATCATCATCGTCGTCGTCATCGTCGTCGTCGTCATCATCATCATCATCATCATCATCATCATCATCATCATCATCATCATCATCATCATCATCATCATCATCATCATCATCATCATCAGTTTTCTTTTTATTTATTTTTATTTCTTTTTTTGATATATTTTGTATTAGTTGTACTGTATTATATTAAATGCATAATGTTAATGCTGCCACGTTAAAACAAAATAAATGTTGAATGAAGTACAATATCAATTGGTGATATCGTCACATAGCAGGAGGAAGGGTGCCTTGGGTACTTTATGACATCTCGTGCCGACAGGGTGATTGATGTCGGTGTGTCATGCTACATTGTCCTGTTTATTGGACTCTTTATGCGATAAAGCTGCTTTTAATAATGGTAATAACTGTAATTTCTATTGCTAAAAAATACGAGACTGCGAAAACAAATGCCACATGTTATTTATTTGACTCTGTCTTTGTTTCAATTAATATTAAAAGTTTGTTGATTATCTTAAGTGTGACTGTCTTTAGTTTAAAGATTTAATACGTAATTACAGTTAAAAATTGACACTTTTACATGTATTTTTTTTTTAAACTACGATAATGGTAGCAAGAAATATCCTTTTTTAAAGATGCTCGGTGCATATCCCCATCGTGAAAATTAAGGTTGAAATAAAACGTTTATATTTTAAACACTGATTTTTTTAAGTTCTAAGTCGTATATCAAACACATCAAATGGGCCATGAAATGCAAAAGCAGTCTGCTTTTATTTCACTACGATGCATCTATCGCTTGCAAGTAGTGATCCCTATCATAATCAAAGTACTGACAGTACCGGTGTGACGATGCTTTTGAAGAGGATTGATATAAAAGCATCTATTTAAGTTTATCTAAATCACCACAATTGTGTATGTGGTTACGAAAATTTTGGATAGGAAAAAAATGGGTACGAAAATTGTGGGTACAAAAATTATGCCAACAAAAAATTGGCTACGACAAAAGATTTGGTTACGAAAAAAAATTTGGGTAGGATAAAAAATTGGGTACGAAATAAAATGTGGGTTCGAGCAAAAATTAGGGTACGAAAAAAAATGGGTACGAAAAAATTGGGTACGAAAAATGTAGGGTACGAAAAAAAAATGGGGGAACGGGGAAGTTTTACCCTTGGGGAACTTGATCCATTCAGCGAAACTGGGAGGCGGGTTACATTCTCGATCAAATATAACAAGAAATATCTTTAAAAAAAAAGATATTCGACGTGTATTTTCTGAACCACTCATCTCAAAAAACGTTTTGTTACAGTAAAACGTTTGTGGGTTATAACATTACGTTTCAGCATATAAATTCAAAACTTGACATGCTCTTTAATTACACCATGCTCTTTAATTTCACATGTATATCATACCAAACTTTGTTTATTGTAGTTTCCTTTCCTAAGTTAATGATGCTATGTGTACGGACGTGATTTCACATGCGAATGTGCATGAACATATAATTTTTCTTTTTTGATTATTGTTTGTTTCTCTAATCCAATAAGCTTAGGCATGTTGTATGTTAAAAACGGCAATAATTTCATGATGATTCCCGAAAGTAGGTATGAGCACATAGTCGTAAGTGCAATTGAAGAGGTGGGTTCGCCCATGAATACATGGTGAGGTTCACTAAATCTCCGAGATATCACCTAATACATTATGTATTTAAAACAGCTGTGGCTGTGTAATTTCTGTTTGAAAAGTTTATTTAATATGCAAAATGTGAAAGCACGCATAAGAGCGAGTTTCATAGATGTTAATCGGCTATTATGCTGTTATATACCATAGTCGCTACAACGTTTACAAGTGGCAGGTTCGAAATAATTCGTTTTCTTTGAACTCATGATCGCGTTGAAAGTTAATTATACACATTTTAATTCGCAATTTATTTACTGAATCACGACAAATGTAAAATACAATACAGAAAATGCATAGTTATTTCATTGATCTATAAACATACAATGGATTAAATATAACTGATTTAAAATTTACGTTTTCAAACTATTATGTAATCTTTTTTCCCAGAATATGCTGTCCTATTTATAGCTGAGCTTCCTATACCTTTATCAATGATAATCAGCGAGGTATGCCGATTAGAAAAATCGAGCTATCTCAATCGGACTGGCTCGGTCTTTTACATAGGTCGCCATTGTGAAGAATTTTTTCATGGTATGCTTACTTTGACGATGCTGCGAAAAACACCATGGTGTGAAAGCGCGATGAAATCAATAATTTGCCGATAGATCGCTGATTTAGTGTCAAAAACAACACTGGATCACTTGACTAGTAGATATGGTTTGTTAATTGGGGGCAATACAGGGATTTGCAGTGGTAATTTGAGCCATACAGAGCTTGATTAGCGAATTTTATTGTGAACTTATAGAAAATAGAAAACGCAGTTGTCTTTCCACACATTCTAATCACACATGTATGACTACTTGCGTTTCTTATTTGGACAATCTAACCACAATACTTTACGACAAAAAATTTAAGCCAGACTAATATACATAAGGAAGCCGGCCGATGTCTGATCTATATGATATAACTTGACGCTAAAATGGATAAGAAAGGGATTACCACAGCAGGTTGCTAATACACAATGTAGACTTCCGCGGTTTTATTGTTGTAACATTTTTGTTTAGTAAGCATAGGCAAAATAATATGGAATCCAATTTTAAAATAAAAAATCGTCTGAAAATAGCGCCGTTGACTTTTTTAATTGAAGAGTAAAGATGACATCAAAGTCGAAGAAGTGATTTTCTAGACACCTGGAGATAACTGAGGACGACACATACAATTAAGTAAATAATAAAACAGCGATAATATCTTACTTTAAAGTCAACAATTAAGTTCAGGCTAAAAATCGTATTTAATAAAGGAATATAATTGCATCTCTGTCCGATTAGATGTCTTGCAAGTGAATGTTTATTTCAAATGTAGTAAAAGTGCTGTGATATAAACCAACTTTGCGCATAAATTATAAAGTAATTTAATAACGTGCCTTGATTTTTTTTCTCGTCTGTGAGAGTTTAAACTTGTATTATTCTGTGAAAAGCACCCATGGTACCTCACCGATGTTATTTCCCTTAAGACTTTTACATACGGACAAGTTTTGAATGTACACACATTCACATAGACATACATTATGGCAAATAATCGTATCAATGTAATATTTATCAAGCATCTTACTTAATGACCAGGATGGTTTAATCGCCTTTCTATTAAATATATATTTTAGTAATATACACTATTTCAATTAAGAACGTTTTCTTTATATTTTTTCTTATTTTGTATATTTGTTACACCAATATATTTAAAAAGAAATAAATGCATTTAATTAACTAAAAAAAGCTAAAAATTTGAAAACAAAATAAGAAAAGAAATTATTAAAAACATAAAAAAATGAATGAATGAAAAATGGCTGGCTGGATGGAACGGAGGGAGGGAGGGAGGAAGGAAGGAAAGAGGGGGGAGGGAGGGAGGAAGGAAGGAGGGAAGGAAGGAAAGAAGGAAGGAAGGAAGGAAGGAAGGAAGGAAGGGAAGGAGGAAGGAAGGAAGGAAGGAAGGAAGGAAGGAAAGGAAGGAAGGAAGGAAGGAAGGAAGGAAGGAAGGAAGGAAGGAAGGAAGGAAGGAAGGAAGGAAGGAAGGAGGAAGGAAGGAAGGAAGGAAGGAAGGAAGGAAGGAAGGAAGGAAGGAAGGAAGGAAGGAAGGAAGGAAGGAAGGAAGGAAGGAAGGAAGGAAGGAAGGAAGGAAGGAAGGAAGGAAGGAAGGAAGGAAGGAAGGAAGGAAGGAAGGAAGGAAGGAAGGAAGGAAGGAAGGAAGGAAGGAAGGAAGGAAGGAAGGAAGGAAGGTTCGATCGATCGATGGATCAATGGATGGATGGATGGATGGATGGAAGAACGAACGAACCAACTCATGAACAAACGAACGAACCAATGAACAAACGCACAAAGTAACGAAAAAAACGGACGGACGAAGGGATGGAAAGATTAATGACTGAATGAACGAATAAATAAGTAAAAACAAACAAAAAAACATAAAACATAAATACATAAATGAATGAATGAATGAATGAATGAACGAACGAACGAATGAATGATTGAATGAACGAACGAACGAAAAAAATAATCAACCAAAGAACAAACCAAAAAAAGAACGAAATAACAAAAGAACAAACAAACGAACGAACCGAGGAACGAACCAAAGAACGAACCAACCAACCAACAAACAAACAATAAACAAACGCACGAACGCAAAAACGAACAAACAAACGGATGGACGGACGGACGGACGGATTGAACGATAAATTAATTAATAATTAGATAAATAGATGGGTAAATAATTAAAAAAATAATTAAATAAAATGACGTTCACACTTCTTGTTTGCTATTATTTTTGCTATTGCATACTTAAATATAATTTAACTACATGTATCAACAAATGCATGTTTTTCATTATTATGAATCTTTTGTACATTTCACAGGTCTTACAAATAAACCACGCGGTAACAAGATTAACTTCAGCATTTATTATATTCAATCTTAAAATGTTCTAATTCATTGAATAAAATATAAATATATAACCAATATTTCCATTATTTATTGGTTTAAGATCTTAAAGTTTTTTTGTGTGTCATTATTCGTAATAATTAATCGAGAAGATCGAGATACCGTAGCCTAATCCCTTTTCCTTTGTTATCTATATATATACTATTTATTTATAGATCTTCGAGCCAGGTTATCTAGAGGCTAACCCCATACCAAATGGTATGATGGTAATATCATTGCCTGTCCGTACAGCCTAACTCCGTTAACCTAAGGCCTGTTGAACAGACTAACTCGAGTCGTATCGGGTGGCCCTGTACAACAGCCACATGGTAGTATACTGCCCTGTACAGCAGCCACATGGCAATGCACTGCATTGTGTGGCAGCCACATGGTATTATACTGTCCTGTTCAACAGCCCCATGATAATATACTGCCTTATGCAGGAGCCACATGGTCGTATACTGCCATGTACAAGAGCCGCATGGTTGTATACTGCCCTGTACAAGAGCCAAATGGTAGTATACTGGAAATCAGTCTTCAAACTAAGAATTATTGTTTAAAGTGAGAGTAGGGTTCAACATTTATATTCCACTTGTTTTATGTCCGTAATAATCTTAAACTTAAATATAATCGACCTATCCGTAGCAGTAAATGCAATATACATCATTAATACGTCGGCTAACTGGAAACATAGTACGCACATACACTTGAATGATTAAGAACATCTTGCAGATAAAGTGACTGCCGCGATGTACTGCCCCAGCAGGGTTTTTTTCTAACAAAATGAGACACAAGGTAATCAAAATGGATACAAATTTCTCGAGTGCTTGACATTCGCGGTATATAATATCTTCATTTGTGATACATACATGTGTAATTATATTACTTTTCCATATCATATTGTTCATGAACGTTCTTAAAATTGACAAGATTATATTTTGAACATAATTTATCGTTTTAAGAAAGTGAATATAATAACAGGAAACGCTAAAATAAATAAATGCCTATTTACAGAATATACTATTCTTAACATGGCGTTTAGCATACAAGTTTCTGGAATGTTTTAGGGCAAAGGTACACAATGACAAATTAAAAGATTTTTCTCTTAACATAGCATCCGATTTGGAAGTGTCTAATTGTCTCGATTTGTTTTCATATATCGAGTTTTAGGTTACTAATTGCATTATAGTAAACATAATCAGATTTATAAGACCTCATGAAATTTATGAAAATACCGATCACATTTATTATTAATTCCGATGTCAAATAAGAAAAGGAATATTCAGTTAGGTAAATGTATGAGATTAACAAGTGTATACAATCTTAATACCGTTATTTTATCCAAGTCGAAACCCAAACAACCGTGGCATACTATAATGTTGTAATGTTTAATAAAGTGTTAAATAAACTACTCAAAAATAAATGTAAGGACCCATCATATCGATGTTTATGTCGACCATGTAAGGCTTATTTATGCAGTCTCAACGGCTTTGTTGAGTAAAGTATAATATTGATACATTTTCCGTTTGAAGCGTTCTGCGACTTTAACATAGGTTTACTTTTTGTAATTCTATACTGTCTTACTTATTTGACATTCTTGTCATAGTTACGTTACATATGGAAAGCAAACTAAAATTCGATCAGTGGTTATGCATGCCTTATTTTTTACATGTTTTCAGTACGTAATAAAGCATTGATATATTTGATTATTCCATAAGGTATTACGTTAAAGATATGTGCTTAAGCCACGTGCATTTGGAATTTTATTTATAAAAACTACAACATCCACGCTAAATATTTTTAATAAAAGACAATCCGACTTGAACATCGACTTGAAAGGATAGAAAATGGTGTCGTTTACAATTGTTACAATACATCGTGAAAACATTTTAATTTTCTAATTTTCAGTGTCAAATAATGTTTGTATAACTTACCGAAAATAAATATATTTCATCATGTTTAATAAAGACGAGCAATTTGCCTTTGAACATAGAATTTACCTATCCATCAAACGGTTTTGCATCAACATTACAACTCATAGCCAAGAAGCGAACAATTGCTTCCGACAGCAATAGCATCAATGAAGATAAATAATTATTTTATTAGTGCAAATGCGAGGGAAATAAGTTGATTTACCTCGAATCAGAGATATCAATGCAACAAAATCATTGTGCGCAATAACAAACCCAATTTAATTATCAATTCTGATGTTAAATCCATTCAGATGTTATACATGTTTATCACATCTGAAGCCTTAACATCACATGTTTAAACAAAAAATCAAATCCTACTTAAGTCGGTTATGCAAGCTACACTTGTTCTCATATAGTTGCCACATTTTTACACAACGTTAAAACAATATGAGATGCGCACATTTGTAAGTATGAACATATATATACAGTTTCGAACTGATATTCGGTGCGGATACTTGGCCTATAAACGCCGTTAAGGAAAGAAGCGTTTTACAGTTCTCAATGTACGTCACGCGATAAATCTGTTTGAATTCAAGCAATCGGTTTGCATAATACTTTCAATCGTTTTAATACAAGTGAAATGTTTGTCTTATCTGTGATAAGTTGTCTTAGATCTTGTAACTGGATTGATCAAATATACAAATGGGATTCATCAGATAGCGTTTTTGATGTTAGCATAATTTCGTTTTATTTGTTTCAGGTACACATTCTTTGCAAGAGAGTCATATCTTTTGATTATAAGCCTTGGGGTCCAGTAGGGAATGACACTAAAACGTTATTGCGATCACGTTAAATGTGTAAAAAAATGTAAACCTACATTTAGTACACATATGTACTCAATTAGAGAGTGTATTAACCTGTTACGTCTTTGAGTTGGGCGTATTTATTTACTGCGATTAAATATGATTTATGATTTTCACTGCAAACTAGGAGCATACGGTCTTCCGTACACGATTTATTGTGTATAAATCGTATACACCGGTATGTGAAAAATATGCACACATATAGGGTCATTTTACTTTGAACCTCCATAGATGATTTAACACAATTGAAACATGTCCGAAATTGATATAATGTAATTTGTTTAAGATTGAAAATTTTCCTAAAATATTTGATTCGGGCTGACATGGTAATAGTTCTTTTTGGAAGCAAAAATGATCATGATTTCACTTTCGTTTTTTTTGACAAAAAAATACATGTAAATGTTATAACGTTGAAAAAAGCAATTGGCGCTAATAGCTTATATACTCTTAATGAGAAACTAGGCATACATTATCGTTGTATTCCAGAGGCGTATATCCACAAAACAATTAATAATCACCACGCCTTAAGTTTTTATTTAAAAGTCTGTTTGAATGGTATATTGTTTGTGTCGGTTGTGAGTCCCTTTGAAACGATTTAGTATTATTTAAATTACTTCAGCGCTAGCGGACTGGGACTTTTCATGAAATCTGTGCATCCGAGCGTTTGAAATCGAGTTTTTATTATAATTTATGGAATCTGCAAAAATGTTGATATCAGGGACAATGCAGCATTATCTCCTGCATATCTATATCACCATTATAAATTAATGAATTACATTGAGTCTAACTATGCACATTGTATCTTACAGTTCTTACACCTTAAAACATGAAGATATACTGTCAAGATGTCCAATAGTAGATCACGGAGAGAGATAAGAACGAGACACCTTACAATTTTCGTACAAAATTTCGCGTGTGTGTGTATAAAATGATGGGTTATTAAACAAATCCGTTGAAGTGATTGACCAGCGCTATGACGACCAAATATATATAGAGAATCTATGGTTGGTGCCGAGATGGAGAAAGTTTATCCAGTGAGGCTTAGAAAAAGAAATTAGGGCGAGCTTAAGCACAAACCATGTATTTTATTTATCCTGCTTCATGCCGTTGACACATTTTATCAAAGGATAATGATTAATTGACATTACAATATAATTATTCTTGTCGAGCCTCCTACATGCACAAAACATTCCAGACGACCGAATAACTACCGATTGTGTAACGTAAAAATAGTTGCACTTTAAACTGTTTCTTTTAATACTTTCCTATTGAACATATGAGAAGAAATAAATAACGAATCGAAAATGTGATATTTTTCTTGGTTAAAAATGAAAAACAAAAATGCCTCAGCAAAACAAAAATTAAGTTCTATTTACCTTAATGACAACTTTAACCCATTGCTTATTACAATAAATGTACAACGATATACACATCCATTGTCTGTTCTTCCACCGTTTTTTTTTCCATACCTATTATCGAAATTTATTTTAAACCACACAATTTGATGATAGCGTTTGTATTGAATGCTAACCACTCTGACAGAAAACCCGATTTACGAAATCGTTATCCTGCCGTAGCGAATTATTTTAATCCCCTCGAAGTTAACAATTATGAATGACAAACACACAACCTGAAAAACGCTTATGATTCGTTCGATGCCTTAAAATTATTTAAATCAAATACAGTTAAAACCACCATGTCAAAATTGTTGTCTCTAAAATCCTGAGAGAAACTAGATAGTATGTTTCGTCTGATAAATGACATCACACTAGATACGTCATAAATTGCGTTATCAAGTAACTGAAAATGATAAATACGGAAGGCCGGTACGGTAATATACTTTAAAGAAGAAAACATGATATATTATATAACGATAACATTAATGATGCGCCCCAATACATTTCAAAGGTCGAATATTAGAACATGTTCATCGTCACAGCGTGCGTAGGAATATACTACTTCCTGTTGACCGGAGATACGACAATTTATTCGACCTTGCTTTATTTGATAAATGTTTGCAACAGAGGCAGGATAACATTAAATAATTAGCTAAGGAGAACAATAAAGGAACATATTTAAATAAACGGCGTAATGTATTGTGCGCTTTCGTGGATTTCAATTCAATGCAAAACGCTTCCAATTAATACATGTTTATATCGTTTTCGGCGCAAAATAAGGTTTACTATAATAATTCATTATCAAGATTTGCGTAAATCTGTAGGATGGTAACGAAAATAGTTTAAATTCGAACAATATAAATCCGCATTTCTAAATAATAGACTTGAATCTTTCAAAGAATGTTTCCACGATCATCCTCAGGGTGCATGATTATTGAGGTTTTCAGGGGTTTAGAAATGGGCTAGACAGAATGTGAACATACCGTTAATAACGTTATTTTTGCAAGTATCTCAAGTTATTGAAATACATTTGAAAAGAAGCTTGTTCTTGCTGTTTGTGCCGATATCTTAAGAATTAAGACAGCCAGACAGGAAGACAGTTTATTCAGACTCATACACAAGAACATCGTCTACATACTGCAGTATACATATTTTTTCTGTCATGTAACTAGGTTTAACAAAATAATATTAGATAACGTAAAACAGGCATTTACGAATACGCATACCTATAAATACGTCTGAAATCGGTGCCGAAATTTCACGTTGCGTCAAATAATTTTTTCACTTAATATATCAGTATAAAATACGCACTTTAACTTTTTGCATGTTTTAAATATAGTTATTCATTTCATTCATCTCACGATAATGCAAATCTAGTTTTAAAGGTCAGTGATTAATTTATAATTTTTTTTTATATAGCATGGTGTTGTTTAATAATTCATATAATAACAAACGCTATCTAAAATATATTAAATTTCATTTGTTTAATATAAATCACAAAAATAAAATTAATAACATGTGCATTTATCATAAAATAATTTAAAAGCTGATACTACCAAAAGATACAAAGCCCTCTACATTAAGCCGAATGCCATATTAATTATATATTTCTCGATTAAAAACACAAGTTAAAAAGTAAAACTTTGTGTTTCATGGGAAAAATACTGCAAGAGATCCTTTATGTATGATATGTGAATAATTGCCAAGTATTATGTGCCATATCCGGTGGATAAGCCATTAGTGTGCCAGCTATACAATGTAATTTTCATGCAGGTGTTAAATATTGCGTTTATATTCCATGTGAACTTTGTTAAATGATTAAAACTTTATTCAGATGAAGCATTGCAACTTTTAGAACATTAACAAGAGAATGCTTGAAAAACAAAACTAATTTGGGTCGAATTAACCACATCTTTCAACGGAAATGTCAGATATTACGGAGAGATCTAAAAATATTGGATTTTTTTTAATTGTGTTTATGTTAACAACCTAAACGCAGATGGTTTTCTTCAACATCAGTTTACGACACATACATGTTTTTCCTTACATAAATACATTGATGATGATTTTAACACATGCATTTTTTGTTTTTGCATATAAATCAACGTGCAAATTCACTGTGCAATTTGTAATGTATACCGTAAACTTATATCGTAAAAATCTTAGAATTTTCAGCATCAGAAAATAAACACAACTATTTATAAACCAGTTTTCCCATGCTATTGAAGACTTTTTTGTTCAGAACGCGAGGACATTTTGTCAACAATTTTCAAATTTTGCATTGAATCGATTCCATAAAATTCTGCGGACTACATAATTCTCGAGACATATTTGATTCAATATAGCACATATTATGTGTACTATTCTATGATTAGTATCTTCTTAATTGTAACGTGAGCGTTGAAACTAACTTTCTTTAAAATACGTTAAACAGACCATATCTGGAGCTGTAATGTATTATGTGGTAAATACATCAAATACACTGTCGACTACATTAGATTATGTGTTTCGGGACAATATATGCAACACATGAATACGTGTGTCGACTGAATAGAAAACAATAACAACGATAATTTTGTATCTCTGTAAATCTATGTAACCATACCACATCTTGCTTTGAAGTTTTGGCTATTGCTATAAGGAACACTAATTTATGTATGGATTAAGATTATTTTACGAAATATTTTGCGAAATACTCGTTGATTTTGAGTATTTTTGTAATTTAAAAATACACGTTCAATGTCTCCTATTGAACTTAAGCTTTTCTTGAATACATCTTCAAGGCTTAACAACGCCATATATCCAAAATATAATGATCAGGGCAAGCATGACTTTAACAGCGCATAGCTGCAACTAGCTATTTCATCGTCTGCAAACACAGACGTTCACAAGCGTTTGATGCACCACTACAAAACGTTTCTGCATTTTTTATGTGATGTTTCGGACAAAAATTAGACGCATATCCTACACAAAACTATACTCAAGACATAAAACTATGCAAAACCTCACATACATGTTTAGTTATGCGTTATGTGACTTTATCCATATAACATATAACACTGATGCGGATATTCATTCCAGCACATATAATGCACGGAATTCGACACTGGTTTTCCGGTTTGTTGTTGTTGCTTGTTTGTTTTTTGCAAATGATTCCTACTGTTACATTGTATTCAACAAACCTCAATGGCTTTTTCGATGATATCAGAAAGAACAAAAAACCACTAAGCAATTAATTGCGTCATAATAATATGTTTTATTTTTATTTCAAAATACAGTTTTAAATTAAAGGGTTGAATCATTATTCAGTATAATATGTGTAGACAATGGGTTTTTGTTTTTTATTGAAATACAACCGTTTTAACTTTCAAAGCTTATGAAGTAACACGTTTACGTTGTTTGAACCAAGTCATAATGGTATATGTATGTATGCTATTATACATTCTGATTAAAATTTGTGTTATGGCTTGGATAAGTATAGGTTTTGAATTATATTTGAACAACGAAACATTAATAGAACTAAAAGACTAAAACTATCATAAAACCCCTTTGTTAAAGTGGCTATTCAATGTACCAGCTCAGATTCAACGGTGTTTGCATTATAACGTTTACCATTTTTGTCCGCGTTTATATGCTTTTCTACAAAGTACAAATATTTAAGTTTATATATTACATTGCAATACGCTAAACTTATTTAAGTTTCTATTAAATCTAAATATAATCGCAAAAGCATGAAGTAAATTGAAAGTGAAGATAATTTTTATGAAGTACATGACAAAGCGCCCAAATGGCATATTTGCATCGCATTAAAATGAAACGAATGTTACAAAATTGAGCTCACTTACTTTTAACATGTCTGTGCAGTTGCTGTAATAGAGGAAAGTGTGAGTTGCACTGGATTAATAATAACCACTTTTCTAAAAAGGGCCCCTTCATGTTTTATCAGTAAAATTACTTGTGTCGTGCTGTGTGAAAAATGGGTTTAATGAATGTGTCAACAGTGTCGTCCCAGATTAGCCTGTGCATTCCGCACAGGCCTATCAGGGATGACACTTTCCGCTTTAATGATATTTTCTGTTTAAGGAAAGTCTTTTCGTAGCAAAAATACAGTACAGGTGAAAAGTGTTGTCCCTGGTTAGCCTGTGCCGAATGCACAGGCTAATCTGGGACGACACTTTACACACCTGCAAAAAATCCCTTTCCAAAGAGCACGGCTCATGTCTTTAAAACTTAATTTACCTCATTCAACTAATAATGCATACTGCAAGATAGTTGAATATGTTTATTGCGTTTGGTAATTGTGTTAAAAATGTAAACAAAAAATATCACCTTACAATTATCTCAAAACAATGTATATCTGATATCATATAACATGTTAAATAATAATCATAGCTACATCAATCGTTTTCATTAATACGAAACGTCAAACTTCTTTAAGTTTCTGTAGTCCAATCTATTTGCTGCAAACATGATATGAGGTGTTATATCACAAACAACTGGTAAATTGCATTCGCGTTTGGAGTAGCTGGCAAAAAGATAGCA
This sequence comes from Dreissena polymorpha, assembly GCF_020536995.1. Classification (NCBI taxonomy): domain Eukaryota; kingdom Metazoa; phylum Mollusca; class Bivalvia; order Myida; family Dreissenidae; genus Dreissena; species Dreissena polymorpha. Next base: position 58,452,335 of record NC_068357.1, on the reverse strand, counting down.
TCGGTATCATAAGCAATTGACCAGTCGCCAAATTATCGATCGCTCCGCCCACATAGTCACGTGGTCTAGTGATTAGAAAACTCCGACAAGCAGATCGCAATTATAGCGGATTACGTTAGGGAAATTCTATATTTGTAATGATGTATTATGCTCTTTTCTATAATATAAATTATTAAAGCCGCACACTAAACTAAACTGCTTTGTAAAACGTTAATACAATCATAAATACTTTAGAGAGAAATGGCGTAATCAAAATAAATGAGTTAACGGCAGACTGACTATCAGAAACGTTTCTTATACATATTATATAGGGAGTTGATGATAAATCCGTTGTAAAAATGAGCATTTAATTCATATTGATTTTGAACTTGTATTCAACCGTCTGACAGTGAACCCGGTGGCTATTCATATATAATTTTGAAAATATTTTTATTAAATGCAAATGACATATCCATATCATGATGGGTTTTTTGTTTATTAAAAATGTTTAGATCTTTGTTTTATTGTGTTATTTTTAAAAAGACACCGATTTTTTTTATTTAGATATCAATTAAATTTTTATTGTAACCATAATTTAATACAGGCCTAATTTCGTGGTTTCATTAACAGATAGTCTAATATGCATTCTATTTCATTTATGTTTAATGCGAACCTGTTACATTTCACTATCAAAAAATGAAATGTTGGTATTACGGTGCTGTTCACGAACATTCGAATTGAATACATTTAGCATATTATGCATTTGCTTATTTATAACAAGATGGCCCTTATATGTTAATCGCAATTTTCACATTTCTCCCCGTATCAATATATGTTGTATTAGAAATGTTGTTGTTGTATTATAAGCCGTACATTTTACACTTGAAGTCGCTTTAAGCTGGCTAAGCCGCGTTGAAATCACCTTTCTGTTGTTTTTACTTTAGTTAAAACAATATTTTAGTTAACAATTTATAATGATTTCCCTTGTTTATGATCCACAGAAAATAAATATATAATTGGAAATCATTTAAGTAATTAAATATTTTCTTTTCTTGTGTACAGTACCTAACAATGCCTTAATGTTCCTTCATTCTGAGATCCAAGCAACATACTGTTACTTATTAATCATCGACAATTACGCTGAGATTAATAAGCACGTGTGGCAATTATTATGTTGACCAAACTGCTTAGTAATATTGTGCATCAAACGGTATAACACGTTTTATAGAACACACACCTGGTGTGGTTAAACTATTTATTGTGTTTGTTTTCTCATTACTCGTTCATATGTTCAAGAAATAAAGATAACATAATAACATTTTATAAAGTATGTATAGCACCTACAATTTTGAATAATGATCGAACAGTAATGATCATGCATTTGATATAAAATCTGTGTCAACTCTTAAAAATTACGTCCATTCCATATGTACAACACGCTTTGTTTGTCGGACAAAATGGCGGCCAGATCAGCGTTGCTGAGTGGTGTGTGAAAAATCGATATCTGATTGGCTGATCGAAAAATGTGGGCGGAGCGATCGATACTTTGGCGACTGGTCAATTACTTGAGAATTCAAGATGTCGTAAACAAGTAGTGTGCTGATAACATAACTTAACCCATTATCAGAAATGTGATAACGCAAAAACACAACAGAAGGCTTCTCCCACTTGTGTTCAGACGTTCAATAGTGTTTGAAAAATGTGAATAATTAAAAACAAATAAAACCAAGGTGTATTTTTAACTAAAGCAAACATTCAGTATTTTGTTGTTTGCAGCATGTATATGTAGCTTTGAATGATTTTAATGGACAGAATATTACATATGCTATTTTCGGAATATATTTATTCATGACGTATACATTGGAAGGTTAGATATTATTAATTCAATTTGTCATGAGACACAACCAATTTAATACAACGCACGCCACTTACGTCAGTTAAGTTCGTTACTGATAGAAAAAATAATATACCTACGTAAGAGCCGTGTTAAACAGACAATAAAACCATATAAAATCAATCAATTAAAAAAATAATAATATTCCACGGTATCTTCACCAAATAGTGGTACTGCACATGGTGAAATACTGCTTTTGTGAAATAGAATTCAGCGGATATTTAAACTGGTTATTTTTGACAAATGTCCGACACATTGCGTTTTTATATTTAATAATATTGCTTCGATCCCAAAAACATTATTAACACATACACCAAGCTATTTGTATTACTTGTGAAAACAATGACATTCTTCGCAATAATAAATTATACCGATATTTCATATTTTATTTTTTTATATTAAAGCTGTCGTATAATGATATGTGGTGTTATCATTTTCTAAGACGTCATCGAAAGCATTACACTGAGTACATGCGGATGATCATTTTAGGCAAGAGTATCATGAACGTGTTTTATTTCTTTTACAATGCGGGAATTATAACGAGAGAATAAAAAAGCATAAAATAATTGACACCTTATCAGTCAAAGATTTGTCAGTTGAAATGAGTTCCAACTATTACTGCAAATCAGATGTCTATATAATATGATTGCATCAGATAAAGCCAAAGCAAAATGGAGACATGTATTCGTTTGTGACGACTTTACATTTCATTAAATTGTATGAACATTATTTTGCAGAATGTGTCTTTATTTCAAAGATTTCAAAGATTCTTATGTGTTAGGTACGTTAGAATTAATAATAGCATAATAATAGATCCTTGACTTAAATTAGGTTCGTTCTAAGCTTACCAAGATGATCCCTGTTTGGACGAAGATGTATACCTGCTTTCTTTATGTGTGTAAGTTATGTATGCAGGTAAATGTATTCAGGAGTGTCCATAATTCATACCTTCTTAACTTCTTGTGTAGTATATGTAAACAGGGGACATAAATTGAGGATCTTGAGGAAAAATGCAAATACACTACGTCTTGCGCTATTTCTGCCATCCGCATCGCATCACCGTGATTCAGCCCAGAGTGGACATTTACTATCTCACCACGATACACCATTGAACACTGTGATTTCGCCCTGGCGAATTGCGGTGTCAGTCTCTGCGTTATCGGGAAATTGATCTCACGGTGGACCACCATGATCGCGGTGGACCACCGCTGCCTCGGTGGGTCGCTGTGAAATACAGGTAAATGTGAATGAATATGTATATTTCGATATTGCAGTCCGTAAATTTTGGCAAAATTCTAGAATGTTTTGTTACATTGCATGTACATTTGTATACATTGTAACTTGATTGTTAACAATAGTCATTATTTTCTATTGTTTACCCTCGTTCCAGAATCATTTGACATGTCGTACATCGAGCGTGATGTACTTGATATTTTGTTTCTATTGTTTCTGCGTGAAGATTTATTTGTTGTTTATTTAAAGAATTGTTTGTTTTTGTTAAAATTTCGGAAATGCTTTCTCGTTTGTGCACCCTGTTAATTTGTCGACCCGGACAATCGGCACCCGATTTAATTGTATACCCGGACAAATGGCACCCGATTTAATTGTATACCCGTACAAACGGCACCCGATTAAATGCGATCGATAAAGCCCGTCAGCACCTTGTTGAACTAATTCGTCTAATCCGCTAATTGCTTTGGTGAAAGAGATGATTATTAAATCCCGTCAACAAACTGTGTTATCAAACCAAGTCGAAGTCCAAAATTGTATCGCATAAACATAATACAATGTTACAGCACAATAAATAATGGTGACATAATATAAGTGTGGATTAATTAACGTTATCTGCTAATTGGTTTAATAACACCTCTAAACAATTTACAAATATCAAAGACAATTGAGCTGAACAGAATTAACAGGTCATCTTGTCACCAGTTGTTTATAAAAAAAATATACACGATATTTTACCGAGCGGAACTGTCTTTTTCATTTAACGGATTTAGTGTTCGTGTGTCGTATGAATAGATATCGTTGCAGGAAATTAAAATGATCGGTTGTCAAACGAAAGTACGGTTGACATTAAATGCATTATTTATCTCTTTACGCGATATTGTGTTAGTATGTTGATGCTGCATTAACATTTCTTAAAATTGACAAGAAAAAATGGCGATTATTTTATCCGACGACATAAACAAAAGTTTGCCTCTACAAGTTTTCCGGAGAGTGCAAAACGCGTGCAAATCGGGCCTTCAAGCAGGAAAAATCGGTATCGAGATTACTGTGTACACACTCGACCCCGTGTATTGTCAAACACGCGTCAATTAACTTGTGCGACTTCGTGGCCTAGAGCGTTTTTCTCAATCAGTGTCCGACAGAAGTGATCCATTAAAAATTGATTTGATCTCCCCGTGCTTTACTAATTATCGGTAACTGTTAGATCTTCATTATTTTTCGCAAATTATTATTTAATCGTCATTATTGAAAATCGCCGCGAATATTGTCGGCTGATTTTGTTTTTCACGCTGTTTGTTTTTTGCAATTAGATTACGTTGAACATTGCCTGATGAAAATAATTATGTAATCGCTATCAACTAATTATCCCCGTAATTACCGCTATGTGTCGTCACAATTTACAAATACGTTCCGTTTCACCGATTTCATACATGCCATAAATTTTCAAACCAATTCCGGGACATTAAGCTAAATTTTTCGGGACTTTGCCGATTTTCCGGGACATGTATACATATAGCGATATATATAGACATATAACCATTTTGGGTACGCATTTTGCTCACATCGTAAATTGCTAAGTTCGAAAGCCTATCCGAAATACACTATCTATTAACGTCAAATTAAACTTTACTACTTCCGTTACTAGATACAAGCCACGTGTCTTTTGTGTTAGAAAAGAGCACCAAATTGCTTTTGTGTACATGTCACGTCATCTGCATGAAACACGTGGGGTATCCACGGCCGCATAAAAACTTCGTAGCGCATTTGTTACTATTTAAAGATGTTATAAAATAACGTTAAATCGGGGCGTTTTTATCCCCACAGAACACGCGTAAATCACCTGACGCGATGTTCATGATTTCATACAGCACAAAATACATCCACACTTTCCATGCGACATTCTACATGTCTGCATACTTTTTGCGCGCTTTTTATAGAGACAATGGATAGAGCACGGTTTATTTGACGCTAGTATTTGTAAATTTCGCGTAAGCATTAAAATTCGGAAGCGTGTTTCGGATTACAAATTGAATAATGCTCATTTGAGAATCGAACGAAACATTTACAAATGTGCGTAATTAATTCAACAAACTGCAATAAAATCACACGCGTATGGAAATATGTTCACGAAATATGTTTATTTCGTGTTTATTTAGATTATTTATTCTTTAAAATGATGTGTGTTTTTGTGTGTACTTCAACGCATGCTGTTATTTATATGTATGTTAATGACGATGAGCTTCACATGCTTAAGTCAAAAATAAACTATTCTGTTCTGTTCTGTTCTGAAATTACGTAACTCGTCGTCTGCATGATATTACTGCAAGTACAGGTATGACTGCTTTCGAGTGTTGTCGCTCATTCAAAGCGTGCGCCAACAAACTGCCATAAAATCAGTATACATGTACATGTATTCAATAACCACATTAAACAATGCCGCCTTTTCGGTTTGATTGCGAATGTGAGACAATAGATATGATAAGAGGACCTCTGTTAATTGATCGATTCTGACACATAACGTAGTCACCTATTCGGGTAGGCATTTCCATGGAGACGCTGCGTATCATTAGTGGGAACCCAGATTCGAGGTGCAGTTAAGTCTAAGATAAGGTACATGTATATATGGTTTGTGTAAAAGCAGGGACATTTGACAGATTTCCGGGACTTTCGGACACGTTCTTCATTTCAGGGACAATCCCGGATAATCCGCGACGTATGGCATGTATGCCGAGTTTTAAATGTTCCGAATTTGCAAATTTTGTTAACGAAACGTTTAACCGTCGTCGCTTGTTTTAATCAATTACAAGCGTGAATCGATTAAAAATTAAAACCGGTGAATCCGATGTATTACTTCAAGCGCGGCCAATCAACCTCACTATTACCCAAACAAAATATATGTACATGTATACAATATATAATTTGACAAAACCACAATACACGATGTTGGTACTTTTTATCGCAACGATTCTGTCCATATATTTAGCTATGACCGGGTACTTAAAATAGGGTGCCGATTGTCCGGTTGCCGTTTGTCCGGAGTCAGTCAAGCTATACGTGTACAAACGAGAAAGCATTTCTGAAATTTTAACAAAAACAAACAATTTTTTTAATAAACAACAAGTAAATCTTCACGCAGAAACTGCAGAAACAAAACATAATGTACATGTACATCACGCTCGACGTACGACATGTCAAAAGATTCTGGAACGAGGGTAAACAATAGAAAATAATGATGAGTGTTAACAATCAATTTACAAAGCATAAAAATGTACATAAAAATGTAACAAAACATTCTAGAACTCTGCAAAAATATACGGTCTGCTATATCGAAATATTCATGTTCATTCACATTTACCTGCATTTCACCGCGAACCACCGAGGCCGCGGTGGTCCATCGCGATCATGGTGGTCCACTTTAGATCGCGATGATTTTGCCACGCTCACGAAAAATTGTCCACGGTGGGAGTGCGGTGGATGGCAGAAATCGCGCAAAACGTCGTGTAGTTAATAAAAATGCAAAAATACGCTGTATGTTTTACACAAAACAGCTTATTTAAGTTAAATATATGTTATTGTTCCCTTTTATAAATGCTAAAGTAATTTATGTTAATGTATCGTGTAATATATGCTCATAAAATTTATTGTTTCTTAAATAATTTAGCTGTATGTACGTATTTGTGTTGAATGTTAAAAATAGTGTATAACTTATACAAACTGCAATACGTGTATACTGTTCACTATATTAATCCGATGAATACAGTTTTCAAAATCAACATCAGATTGATTAAAAAGCAGATTATTTACATTTATTTTAGATGCAAACTTTAATGCGTTTTGTCGGATATAAAGCACACGTGTGTCTTAAGATAATGGAGTTTATTTCAGGAAGAGCGAAACACAAAGCTGCATCAATCGTCATGATTGCGCGTTTGTTGAAATTAGAAATGTTTCGTGAAACATTATCAGTCTGATCGGTAAATAAATTGCTTATCATGCTGAGAAAATTGCTGAAGACAAATCTCCGCCTCGTTTTGTTGTCAACATATAAGAACTTATCAATTTTAACTGTAAAGTTAAAGGATTCTTAGTTTATAGGAAACCAGTCGTCAAAAATGAGTTTCATCATTTCAATTTGAAACTGTCCAATCTTAAAAAAACTAAGACTGATTGTGTAAAGTGAGAGTTTGGTTCAAAATGTATGTTCCGCTTGTTTTATGTCCATTATGATCGTAATCTAATATATATGCATAGACCTGTCCCGTTGGAGTACATGCAACATGCATTATTCAGTCGTCTGCTTACTGGAAACATAGTTACGTACATGCACTTATGACAAAGAACACCGTGCAGTTGAAGTGACTGCCGCGATGTAGTGCACCAGCAGTGTTTTTGTGTTCTAACAAAATGAGACACACGGTATTCAAAATGGATCCGAATTTCTCGAGGCTTGATATTCGCGGTTTATAATATGTCCATTTGTAATACATAATTAGATTACTTTTCTATATCATATTGTTCATGAACGTTCTTTAAATTGAACACATGATATTTTAAACATGATAAACTTTTCAAGAAAGTTAAGATAGTAACTACCTATTTACAAAAGATACTATTCTTACCATGATCTTAAGCATAAAAGTTAATGGAATGTTTGAGAGCAAAGGTACACAAAGACAATTAAAAGATTTATTTTAACATAGAGTCCGACTTTGAGGTGTCAAATTTTCTTGATTTGTTTTTTCGTTTATCGGTTTTTAGGTTATCAATTGCATTATAGTAAATATAATCACCTTTTAAGACCTCATAGAATTAATGAATTAATGAATTACAGATCCAACTTGTTATTAATTTGGATGTTAAATGAGTAAAGACATATTCAGTTAGGTCAATATATGGGATTAACAATTGTATAAGATCTAAATACCCTTATTTAATCCTGTCGAAACCCAAACAATCGTGACATTCTACCATTACTTTGTAATGTTCATAACGTATTATATAAACTACTAAAAAATGAAAATGAGAACCCATAATTTCGATGTTTATATCGACCATGAAAGGCTATTTATGCAACCTCAACGGCTTTGTTCTGCTGACTTAAACATTGGTTTACTTTTGTTATTCTATTCTGTATGCCTTACTTGACATTCTTATCATAATAACGGTACATGTGAATAGCAAAATAAAAATAGATCAGTGGTTATTCCCTTAGGTACTACGTTAAAGAAATGAAATATAAGCCACATGCATTTGGAATTTATCTATTAAAAACAACATCCACGCAAAATACTTGTAATAATATTTCGTTAATTTCGAACTGATATTCAAGTGCGAATACTTGACCTATAACCGACGTTAAAGACAGAAGCGTTTTGCAGTTCTCATTATACATATCGCCATATATCTGTTTGAATTTAAGAAAACGATATGCATCACACTTACAAGCGTTTTAATGGAAGTGAATGATTATCTGTGAATTGAGCGATGCATTAGAACGTAGATACACTGCATCTATATAGTCTCAGCTGCTGTAAGTTATCGCAGCTATTGAAACTGGATTGATTCAATATACGGATGGCATTTATCAGATAGTGTTTTTAATGTTAGCATATTTGGGTTCAAAGAATCATTAAATGTTGCATGTGCGTATATCTATTTGATTATTAGCCATGGAATCCAGCAGGGAACGTCTGTAAAACGTTATTGCGATCACATGTAACGCGAAAACATCGAGACCTACATTTAGTACACAAATGTACATAATTATAGAGTGTATTAACCTGTAACGTCTTTGAGTTGGGCGTATGTATTTACTGCCAATAAATATGATTGATGATTTTCGGTGCAAACCAGGACCATGTGGTCAATCGTACACAATTAAGTGTAATACAAATAAATTGTATTTATGCCCGCATAAAGGGTAATTTAACTTTGAACCTGCACAGAGGATATTTTACATAATTAAAACATGCCCGACAACGATATTTTTATTTAACGTTATTTTAATAAGATTGAAAGTCTTCCTAAAATTATTGGGACTTACATGGTAAAAGTTCTTTTGAAGAAAAAAAATATGATTTCACTCTAGATTTGTAAAAACAATACATGTAAATAGTTCAACGTTGAAAAAAGTGCGAATTGCATATACATCCTTAACGAGATACCGAGCATATATTATAGTTTTATTCCAGAGGCGTAATTCCGCAAAACAATTTATACTCGCATAGCCTTAATTTTTTTATCTATTTAATCGTTTTAATGTTAAAGCGTTTTTGTCGGCGGTGTGTCCTTGAGAAACGATTTCTTATTATTAAAATTAATTTTGCGCTTGCGGAATGGGACTTTACATGACCTCAGTGCACCCGAGCATTCGAAATTGAGTTTTCATTATCATTACTGGAATGTGCAAAAAAGTTGATTTTAGGAAAAATGCTACATCGCAGCATTATTTCCTGCATATCAATGTGACCATTATAAATTAATGATCTTCTTAGAATCTATCCATGTCCAGTGTATCTTAAGCATGCGTAAACATATGAAGTGATACAGGCGCAAGTGTCAAATAGAAGATCACTTAGTAAGATAGGAAAGAGAAACCTTAAATCTGTGGAAACCGGTCAATTACGTGGATAATCCATTGAAGTGAATGACCAACACTACGATGGCCAATATGTGAGATAATGGCAGCTAATTGGGTATTATATTAATTCTGTTGTTTCATTTTCATTAGTGCATCTGACATACGATTCATCAGATATTGCCAAGATTTTATAACGAATCATTAATGCTAACGCCAGTGCTCTCAAGGTACGTGTGTGCATAATCATTAATGAACATATATACCTGCCTTATCTTTGTACTTTGACCGCTTCCTTTCATTGGCTTCATCAGTTCATTTTTTAAAGGGACAGTCAGTTCATGGGGTATCATCTTCTTTGGAGCTGTTGACCAGATTACTATGTCAGGACGTATGTTTGTTTGAACAACATCTGGGAATAGGAGTTTCTGTTGGAGACCGAACTTCGTCTCTCAGTGTCATGCCTCTTGTAACAGGCTTGTGTTCTGGCTACCTTTTGCCCTCTATCCTTCCATTGATGTAACATGGACCTCTGGTATTGATTTGCCACTGCTTCCTTCTGTCTTGCTCCAGGATGTCAGCAAGCACTCGGGCTTGGTCATGCTTCCATCTGTAACGACCTTGAGAGAGAGCAATAAAACAAGATGAGAGGGCATGTGCTAGTGTCCCTCTCTGGCTACATAGTGGACAATTTTGGTCGTCGCTTAGCGTCCATTTTTCAAGGGTAGTAGGTGTTGGCAAAAAATCATAATACCTGTATCAGTACAAAAAAAAAGCTGGAGGGGTTCATACTGCCAAAGCTCATTCAATGTCAGCTTTCTCTCTGATTCCATCGACTCCAACTACCTAGCTGGCCCATCTGCATTGATCTTGCAGACGGATTGGTATCTTCTGACCGTCTTATCTCCGGTTGTACAATGGAGCGTCTTTCTCTCTGTCTTTTCTCAATGGGGCTGTTGCCCATGCCCTAGACCTTCACGTCTTTTGTTGGTAGCTCCATCAGTTAACTGGTGGCGTAGACTACTCTCGGCGTGTTCATCTGCCTTGGTTACCGACCACTTCCTCCCTGTTCGGATTTCTATACTAGCTTTACTGATCTTCTTGTCTGCGGAGTCCCGTAGTGTTATGAACAACATTTCTTTGGCTACCTTGCATTCTTCTACTAGAGATCTCAGTGACATCTGCAGCCTTGTAGACCATCCACATAGTCCTATGGAGATGAACGATGGTAGCAGCCCTAGCTATCTTCTGAATGATGTGATTGCTTATTTTCTGTTCGAGTTTCTCAATTAGACTAATAGGTATATCGTTGACAATCAGTGAGCAAATAAGCATTTGTAGTACATGTAGATAGATCCAGGACTTGAACTGCCCTGGGAGTTTTTACCTGTCGATTCTCCTAAGACCCTCTTCGACCTGTTGCCGAATTCTTCCTTTGCTGCTCTTGACTGAGAGTGTTGAATCATAGATAATCTACAAATGATGGATTTCCTCGCCTTAAATGAATAGCTTAAACTGCGCTGAGACCATTCCCGTCTTTATTACCAGACACCTCGACTTCTTTGGTTTAAAAACCATTTTTGCCCATGTCACAGTCTCGTCTATGGCTTTCAGGATCCATCTAGCTTAAATGTTGGTTTCTGTGGTGATGGTTAGATCATCCAGGCATCATATATTGGCTTGTAGACGGATACTTGCGTTGGTAAGTGGCCCTTGTGTTTCTGTTTCAGCTGCTCTGAGGATCATATTCATTCTCATTACAAAGAAAATCACGGAAATAGATTAGCCTATGACTATACCCTTTTCTAGAGATATCTACGATGTCATTCCAGCTCTGGAATGAGAACATAAGGTGGATATTGCCGTAGTGGTTTCGTTTGAGGCTTCTATCATGCTCTGGTACATGGTTATGCTGAAGTGATTCTTGGATTAGCTGGTGGGGATGAAGCCATAGGCGTTGACGAGGTCTAGTCACACAATAGTCAGGCTCTTGTTGTTTGTTTAGCCTCGTGAAGCAGTTGAGTGAGGGCACTTGTATATTACTATTCGTCTTCATTGAATGTCTGATTATAAAACCATACAAGTGCATTGAACAGCAATAAGTAAATATACATACACAAGTCGAAATGGTATGGAACAGTTACATGTAGGGACATTCAATACAAATGAACAGATCATACTGACAATAATCACTTTCTTATGATACAACTATTGGGATTGATAAAACACATTAAGACTTCTAGTATTGATGGTGTATACAAAACAATACACTAAACTAATATAAAAACATATAATAAACCTTAATAACAAGATCGGCTGCTACACTCATCGGAAAATAAACCTCGAATTCAAATGTGTGACTGTAAATTTTATTGTTTATGAAACTAGAAATATTACTTTTAAGGACAAATAATCTTCAGATAATATTTTTTTTTCATTTATATTTATTTTCACTTATTCCTAAAGAAAAGCATGACACTAACTTAAAATTAAGTCAAATTTAGTCCAAACCAAATAAAATCCATCGTCGGCCGCCGAGTTTGAAAATACACCATTGAACCTTAGAATATACAAACAGACGCCTTCAGGATGAATATAATTTACATTCGAATATCAGTATCGATTATAAAACTAGCGATTTACAGTTTTTTCTAATTTGGAAAATCTTTATTTATACATATATACATACAAAATGTTTTTTTCCTTTTTTTATTGAGACGTATCTTTACATGAAAATCAAAACTAATGATATTAAATAATAAAATTATAATCAAATATTACTATATTTTAAATGGAAATGCGCTTTAATTTGACTACATATTTGATGCGTCAAGTAAGAAAATGTTATATAAGTGAAACAAACAATAGCGATTTGAACAATTTAAGACGTGCCTCTATCTTTCACAAGGAAATGTCAGTTAGCACGTAGAGTGCTTATTTGAAATTATTTGTAAAGTAAAATGTGATCGCGCATTAATATTTACTCGAGGCTGGTTGCACACAATACCTTTCACACGATGCGCGTATTTCATGAAACAAATAAGTTGATGGTGGTTTGAAAACAGGCTCGGTCTAAGTTGACATAATTATTGATTTAATCACATTAAGTTTTGTACAGTATATTACAGGCTTAATATGAAACAGCCCTGACATACAAACATCTAAACTATTGTCTTTGCATTAATACTGTAATCATAGTCTTAGCGGTTTTGTGTGCTTCAACTTCAAGCGACTTCAAACTTATTAATGTTGAACTGCACCTGCACTAAATTGTTATTTGTTCAACATAGGTATATTTACGCAGGGCACCTTTAACTTACGTAATGCGGGATCATGCTGTAGAATTAATTGAGTCTGCAGTCTTACACAAAACAAACAAGTAAAACATGAGATGCTTGAAGCGTTTAAGTGTTTGAAAAAACATCGATCAGGTAAGACATGTGTTAGAAAGTTATATTATTTATATGCATACGCTAATACTAAAAAACTGGGTTTCACTAAATATTTATCGCTTTAAACACATGTTAGAACATGCGCCGTTGTACTTTGAACATCACATCGATTGATCATTCCTTGGATTACATAAAAACCAGGATGGACATAGGATATGTATAGTTTACCCAAGCATTCAACTGAGAGGTATTACGAGTCATAGACTTATAGCTGGCTGTTCTTTCTACTTTAACGTACATGAAAAACTGGTGTATAGTGTAAACATACTTTTAAAAAGACCTGTTAGCGGATTTTGGCATGTATTTACTTCTTTGGTTTAAAAACCATTTTTGCCCATGTCACAGTCTCGTCTATGGCTTTCAGGATCCATCTAGCTTGGATGTGGGTTTCTGTGGTGATGGTTAGATCATCCAAACATCATATATTGGCTTGTAGACGGATACTTGCGTTGGTAAGTGGCCCTTGTGTTTCTGTTTCAGCTGCTCTGAGGATCATATTCATTCTCATAACAAAGAGAATCATGGATATAGATTAGCCTATGACTATACCCTTTTCTAGAGATATCCACGATGTCATTCCAGCTCTGGAATGAGAACATAAGGTGGATATTGCTGTAGTGGTTTCGTTTGAGGCTTCTAGCATGCTCTGGTACATGGTAATGCTGGAGTGATTCTTGGATTAGCTGGTGGGGGATGAAGCCATAGGCGTTGACGAGGTCTAGTCACACAATAGTCAGGTTCTTGTTGTTTGTTTAGCCTCGTGAAGCAGTTGAGTGAGGGCACTTGTATATTACTATTTGTCTTCATTGAATGTCTGATTATAAAACCATACAAGTGCATTGAACAGCAATAAGTAAATATACTTACACAAGCCGAAATGGTATGGGACAGTTACATGTAGGGACATTCAATACAAATGAACAGATCATACTGACAATAATCACTTTCTTATGATACAACTATTGGGATTGATAAAACACATTAAGACTTCTAGTATTGATGGTGTATACAAAACAATACACTAAACTAATATAAAAACATATAATAAACCTTAATAACAAGATCGGCTGCTACACTCATCGGAAAATAAACCTCGAATTCAAATGTGTGACTGTAAATTTTATTGTTTATGAAACTAGAAATATTACTTTTAAGGACAAATAATCTTCAGATAATATTTTTTTCATTTATATTTATTTTCACTTATTCCTAAAGAAAAGCATGACACTAACATAAAATTAAGTCAAATTTAGTCCAAACCAAATAAAATCCATCGTCGGCGGCCGAGTTTGAAAATACACCATTGAACCTTAGAATATACAAACAAACGCCTTCAGGATAAATATAATTTACATTCGAATATCGGTATCGATTATAAAACTAGCGATTTACAGTTTTTTCTAATTTGGAAAATCTTTATTTATACATATATACATACATACAAAATGTTTGTTTTTCTTTTTATATTGAGACGTATCTTTACATAAAAAACGAAACTTATGATATTAAATAATAAAATGATAATCAAATATTACTATATTTTAAATGGAAATGCGCTTTAATTTGACTACATATTTGATGCGTCAAGTAAGAAAATGTTATATAAGTGAAACAAACAATAGCGATTTGAACAATTTAAGACGTGCCTCTATCTTTCACAAGGAAATGTCAGTTAGCACGTAGAGTGCTTATTTGAAATTATTTGTAGAGTAAACTGTGATCGCGCATTAATATTTACTCGAGGCTGGTTGCACACAATATCTTTCACACGATGCGCGTATTTCATGAAACAAATAAGTTGATGGTGGTTTGAAAACAGGCTCGGTCTAAGTTGACATAATTATTGATTAAATCACATTAAGTTTTGTATAGTATATTACAGGCTTAATATGAAACAGCCCTGACATACAAACATCTAAACTCTTGTCTTTGCATTAATACTATAATCATATATTCTTAGCGGTTTTGTGTGCTTCAACTTCAAGTGACTTCAAACTTATTAATGTTGAACTGCACCTGCACTAAATTGTTATTTGTTCAACATAGGTATATTTACGCAGGGCACCTTTAACTTACGTAATGCGGGATCATGCTGTAGAATTAATTGAGTCTGCAGTCTTACATAAAACAAACAAGTAAAACATGAGATGCTTGAAGCGTTTAAGTGTTTGAATAACCATCGATCAGGCAAGACATGTGTTAGAAAGTTATATTATTTATATGCATACGCTAATACTAAAAAACTGGGTTTCACTAAATATTTATCGCTTTAAACACATGTGAGAACATGCGCCGTTGTACTTTGAACATCACATCGATTAATCATTCCTTGGATTACATAAAAACCAGGATGGACAAAGGATATGTATAGTTTACCCAAGCATTCAACTGAGAGGTATTACGAGTCATGGACTTATAGCTGGCTGTTCTTTCTACTTTAACGTACATGAAAAACTGCTGTATAGTGTAAACATACTTTTAAAAAGACCTGTAAGCGGATTTTGGCATGTATTTAAGTTTGTCATTAATTACCTTAAATTGATAAATGTAAACATACATCCAGTTAAAACAAAAATACAATCAAAAACAAAAGAAATCCTCAACTGCACTCTAACCACTAACCATTGGAGTAAAGGTAAACCACTCGGCCAACCGTACTCATATAGTGAGCAGTGTCTTTTATACTATATATAATCAATCCTTGTAATGTCATAAAATATAACAGAACAGAAAGTTTTTTAATATAACTTGCACAATTCCAGTTCATCTTTATATATACAAAACTGGCAATATATAATCAATAATCATATGCACAGTAATGTGAAAGTGACCAAAATAGTAAATAATAAGGTATAAAAAATTAAATTAGGCAATCATATTACTCAACATTTGCATTCAATGCATCAGTTCTCATTGTAATACCATTTTTACAATATATCGCTAGTTTATTTTGGACTTTGGTTTTAGTATTTGTTAACAAAAGAATACATTCATGCATACTAGGTCGGTTATAATAGAATTTGTCAATATACATGTTTCTAATATCTTTATAAAGAGGACATACAATTTAAAATGATATTCGTCTTCGATATCATTTGAGTTACATATATTTTAACAATAACAACATAGCTCTCCAAATTATTCAATCGTTTCGCGATTTTAATGCTTTATGATTTTCATGGTTTTAAAGCCATTCTATGTGAATTTTCCGCTACAATATTCGAACATTTACGAACGAATGTGAGATTGGCTTGGGAAGCACGACGTAGTTCTCATGATCTGCCCGAGAAATTACTTAAATCCCGGCGGCTGAAGACAGTGGTTGCTTCCCAGTGACATTACAGTTTAAATCAAAGCGCTGAAGGCACTGAAGTTGTTCGCTATTGCAAAATCTTAGACGCAACTCAGTTTTCAAAATGATGTAACAGCTTTTTATATCGCAAGTTTGAAATGAACACAAACCATTCAAATTTGTTAAGAGTGTGTTTTAAAGCACAGGTCGAGATGTGTGTGCACTGTTTATTCTCATATTTATGTTATAGAGATAACTTAGACAAAATGACAACAATATTTCTCTTTTTTTGGCAATTGGTTGCTGCACTGGCAACCATCTTTAGAATTTTGGTTGCTAAAGAATAACAAGCCTATAATCATGTTCATGTTGTGTTATGTTTATCTAATACTTTATCTATTTTCTTTAAATTATTGATCAACAATTTTGCCCACATGACAGACTTTTAATGCAGCATTAAGTCCCGTTTTCCCTGAAAGCAGCCAATATGTACAGATTTCAATGATAAATTGGCCAATGTCGTCGCACCACCTTTTATCAACACTAGACCGGCAAATATCGTCGCACAAGCTCTTAACCACTATTGATTGCATACAGGCTGTCTGCAGCGTACCTGTGGTGAAGTATAAACAGGCAGTGGTTATCGTCCCTAGCGTAGCTAACAGAAGACGGACTTGCAGTTATTGTTCCTAGCGTAGCGTAGCAAAAACTGCATCTACATTAGTTTCTTGCTAGCGCTCACAACTAAAAAGTTCTTCTGTACATAAATAATCGAGTTGGTGTGTACAACTCGACATAAAAATTAAGAAAAAGAATGGCAATTGTCATTGTAATTACTTTATGTTTACCGCCGGGGCCCACTTTAAATAGTATAAATGATTTTTATCAAGGGGTATAATTTATATTTAACCATAACCCTAACCCTCCGTTGTCCATGCCGAAAACGATCATACTACCTGAAACTAAACGTACATGAACGTTCATGAAGACAAAAATTGCAATCTACTGGTAAATACAGCGTTTCAATATTCAAAGTTGGGTCGACTAATGTTCGAATGTATTGCATACATATGATACGTTTAATTAGGCAAAGAAACAATCAATTTATTAGTTCAAGATTCTTCTTGTGCGAAAGTTCACAAGAAATGTTTCATGAACATGCAAAGCTGAACTAACCAATTTTATGTTAAAATTCGTTATCCAAAGAAATTCACTTTCTTATAGCGCAGCATATTGATTGACTTTTACGTGTTATTTAAGCCAGCTGGTAACAAACGCAGACATACAGACTGATGTGAGGCCGACTAATCTCCGACAGTTTACAATTATCGAAGCGCTGAAGGCACCGAAGTTGTTCGCTGTTGTCGTCCTTGATTAGCTTGTGCGCATTGCACAGGCTAATCAGTGTGCACAGGGTAATCTTATTTGACGTGCCTTAAGCCCCGTTTTCCCTGAAAGCAGCCAATATGTACAGATTTCAATGATAAACACTAGACTGGCCAATGTCGACTTACAAGCTGGTATATAAACTCACTGAGGGTATATACACTCACTGCTAGAGCAGAATCATTTGTCGTCTTCTGCAGACAGGCAGCGGTAATCGTCCCTTGCAGAGTGAGTTGTGGTTCTTACCGTACTTAAGGCTTCTAAGCACATACTGATTTGCAAAATATGCTCTGTAAATTTAGCTGGCCGCTAACGCGACCAACTAAAAATGATGAATAGTCGGTATGAAATTTGAATGAGTGTATTCTGCTCGCGAAAGATCTTAAGTGACGCATGTTGCGAACGACCATTTTGCCTTGTGTGGTCGTCTCATTATAGGTCATATTTCGTTGCAACTGGTAGGGTTTCCATAATCGTCGACGCGGGGTAATACAAGGGCAACAGATTGTAAAATAATCGATATTTATTTCCTCGCTGTTTGAATAATAGCAGCAATAACAAATCTAGCGTAAAAGGCTGTTTATACTCAACAACAACAACAGCGAAATAGGATATCATTTGAACAAAGCGTTGCAATATTTATGTAACGTAAAACTTATAAAAGTATATTTTAAGTTCGCACACTTGTTGTTATATTTTCAAAAACCTGACAACTGGTGCAAAGTTGTTTAAGCCAGTCATTGCTATTTAGTAAGTGTTCATAAAATAATTAAAATTTATTGGATTATTATAACAAATAGGAAATTGTTTTATTACCTCGAAATTTCTTTTAAAAAGCGTTAATTGATAAATTTAGTGTAGCAAATGAGACCCTAAATATGGGACCAGAGTAGTCTATGAAAGCCAACAGCAAGTTTTATATATCAAAACGGAGGTCTAAGTCTGAATTTTATTGTAATGGGTATTATTTTTTCCGTAAGTGTTGGAGTTGCCATGGAAACAAAATGGCGTCAAAGATGGCCGCCAAAAACAAAAACACACCTTAAGTTGAAAAGTTGTCCATATTAAGCATTCTTTCATGACGATTTCTATATTTTATTCTATAATACATAACATTATACATTCAAATAGACGTTTTCAGTGAAAATAGCAGTAAAATTCTTGTAATACATATTTGTAAACCATTTATTTGAAATAAAATGAATAATAAACACTCATGCGGATGCTGTTTTTAATAATATCTTAATATATAATAAAATATATTGAGAAAAACACAGTTTAAATTATGATTGGTTCAATTATTTAACTTTATTTTCAAATAATCCTTTAAAAATTTAAAGTATGCATTTACATCAGGATCTTGTTCAACCCCATGTTCCGCCCCTAATTTGTCAAATAATTGAATAAGGTCACGCAAGCGAGAAAATGGAATAAATTACTTTGATATATAATTACGGTATTGAGAAAATAATGTTATAATATTAAAATTGTAAATATAATTAGATTTCAGTGTCTAAAATTTACTTTTAAATAGTAGCTTTTACCAGGAAGCTCTGTTAGTCAAAAGATTAACATGTAGATTCTATTGAATAAGTCATAAAAGACTAGTTAACACAGGCATTTTTTTTGCTTTGCTTTGTTTAAATTTTATGTCATTAATGGTAAAATCTTATAAAATGATGAGAAGTCTTTAAATTAAAATAAACACAATTAAAAACTATTTTGTTTGCGTGGACTAAGTTCAAACATAGCTGGTTTTCACCTCAGACAGTAAGTGTGTGATTGCTTCCCTTTGTTATTATTAAGACATGACCTTGATATTCTGTCTGCAGAAGATGAAACAAAAACAGGGTCAGAGGGTCAGAGCCCCCAATCTATTTCAAGGCATAAACAGGCTATTTATGTTATCTTTTTGTTTATAAAAGTAATTAAATATGAAAATAATTGTGTTTTTCAATGTGTATGAATGGGAAATTATCAAATAATTAGCTTATAGTACACCCTATCTCTGTTTTTTTTTTAAACGTTGTAGTATCCTAATTGATACAAATAAGCGGATATTAGTAAATAAAACGTTATTAAAGTTTAATTTTGATATATTATATTTTTTCTGTTTTTCAGTTAATATTTTGAGAAACACATCTAAAGATGGATCTATAGCTTTTTAGATGTTGACAAAAGGTATGTTTGGGCTATTTAAAAGTATAGTTATTGGCTCTAAGATATCATTCCACATAATGTAAATGTTTGACATTAGTTAATAACAAATTATTGTTTACAATGCATGCACATTTACTCAAAATTGACTTTTATAATAATACACTTTTTACAAGCATAAGATGTGTAAAAGATGAAATTAACATAATTTGTTAAAATTTAACCTTATGATTTAACATTTTGTGAAGAATTTTTTCATGACATGATAACTTAGACGATGCTTCGCAGCATCGTAAAAAACGTTTCATTCCAATCCATGATGTTGTTCACAAGCATACTGAAGATCATATGAAAATCCTGCTGACAGTTTATTGTATCACAGGATGTGATACAACCAGTGGGTTTAATGGGAAAGGGAAGAAAAAAAATATTAAATTTGTTCATGAAATATGCCAAGACTTTCCAGAATTTGCATGATATAGGTGAACAATTGAACCTTCAGAAGTTACAAAAGGATGCCTGTGAAAAGTTTGTTGCTCTCCTATATGGAAATGAAAACCTTACATTGAATGAAATCAGACGCATTCAAGCTGCAACATCAGCACATCCCAAAGCCTTGCCTCCAACCAGAGACAGTTTTTATCTACACTGTCTCAGATGTCTTCTACAGCTCTGGATATGGCACCATTCCCTGGTTGCAAAACATGACTTGCCATCACCAACATTGTTTGGTTATCATTTTGATAGCAACAACAATTTAGTTCCAACAATGATGAATCAACCAATTGCTGCTCCAGAGCTTCTCAATGATCTTACGTGAGACTGTGAAATATGTGAGGACTTTACATGTCGCTGTTTTATAGACAAACAGCCATGCACAGCAGCCTGCAAGCGTGCTGCAAATATGCACACACAAGATATGCTTTGTGCCAATTTGCATACCTTGACATTAGTGTTTGATCAAGATAGTGACATTTCTGATACTAAAGCTCGATGTGTGTTCAAACAGCAGTAAATAGACGGTTTGACAGTTGCATTAGGATTTAAAATAAATTATAAAATAGCATAATTGATAAGAATAACTTATTTCACATAAATCAGAAAACATATTTTCCATGTATTACCTTGATATAACCCAAACAATTAATAAAATAATAACATATGGTCAAGTGTTTTCCAAATTTTTTGTCATTTTATAGGTCAAACACAGTTCACTAAATCTTGTTATTATTGTCAACACGTTAGAAAAGTCGGTATTGTAAGTACAATGTACACTTCTCAATGCCATTTGTTCATTGTCTGTATTGCTGTGACATGATATTGTTTTTTCCATAGAAAGACTGAACTTAAAGTTTACTGATGTACTGCTCTAGTATATGTTACTGGTTGACTTCACACTACTCGATTATGAAATATAATGTATTATCTTCAGAGATGCAATATTGAGTATCTATTGAGATTTGCTTGTATTTCTGTATTACATACTTAACAATAGTATTTATGTTAATATTGATATATTCGAGTTTTAAAAATGAAGAAAAAAATTCGAATGACACAAGTGGTTTGTAACCATTAACATTTTAGTAGAATGCAATCTTTCGGTTTTTTATTTACATCCAGTTGGTAAAACATTGTTAAGAAGTATGTTCAAAGATTGTTATATTGTTCATAACTGTGATTGTATGTCATTGCACAATAATTTTGACATGTTCATCTTATTTAAAAATAATGTATAAAACAGTATGATTTATATACATGTATGTGTCACAAAACACATGTGAGGTGGTTCGAAAAGGCATTTCTGAAATAAATAAATGAATGTTTTGTGATCTTAAATCCCTTTATTATAGTCAGTGAATGGTTTTGTCAATCTAAATGACAGTTTTTTTGTATTAATCATTATTTTCTTAAATACTTATCTACAAATTGATAGAATAATAATGACCTAAGAACATGTACAAGATATAAGTGGTGTGTAACCTTTAACATTGTAATAGTGTGTCACCTGTTTTAAATTAAACATCTAGTTGATAAAAAGTTTATTATTGGTTTAAATGATTGTTTACATTATTTGAAGCAATTGATTGTGTGTGTCATTTCACCATAACCATAACCATGACATGTGCATCTTAAATATAATATCGTATCTAACAGTATGTTTTATATATGTGTCACAAAACACATGCTAGCTTGTTCTAAACTGCATAACTGATATATTTCATGATTGTCATGTAATGTAAAATCTATGATAATACTCAGTAAATGATTATGGTAATATAAATGACACTGTTTTTGTATTATTTATTATTTTCTTGCATTTAAGTGTAAAACAAGTGTTATAATAGACACTATTTTGACCTTTGACCTTCGTTTTGACATTGACATTTTTTTATTTATGAACTGAGTTGTTGTTAATAATGTATTGTATAAATATACAATATTAAATATGTATTTATAATACATTATGGTGTTGTTATTCAAAATAAATTTTATTTAAACTAATATGGTTGATTTAATTTCGCCTTTGCATATTAGTGTCGGCCATGTTGTACGCCATCTTGTTTTTTTACCATCTCCGACCTATCTGGAGAAAACGAAAGTCGTTTTCAAAAACTACAAACCTATACGAATATTTTGACATATAACACTTGCTGTTGAAAATCGTAGACCAGTTACCCCCTAAAATAAGCTAGTAATCTGGGCCTGTTTGCTACACTAATTGTTTCATTACCGTTTATGTTCTTCGGAAATAATTTAGGAGTGCAACCGTTGTGAGGGTAATCAAACAGAAACACAACATATTTCAAACTGCGACATATTTAGACACAATATATATGTATGTGTAAAAAGAGTTGGAATATTAATCAACTGTTTAACTGACAAAACAATACTTTAAGGAAAACCAACTGAAATGCGTGTATTATGCTGGACTAGGTGTTAAAACAAATGACCTTAAAATGGGCCGTGCTCTGTGAAAAAGATGTTTAATGCATGTGCGTAAAGTGTCTTCCCATGTTAGCCTTTGCAATCCGCACAGGCTCATCAGGGACGACACCTTCCACCTAAACTGGATTTGCTAAGAAGAGACTTTCTGAAAACAAAAAATACCACTAAAGCGGAAAATGTCGTCGCTGATTAGCCTGTGCGGACTGCATAACTTTATTATGATAAAAAATTGAAAAGTTCGTTATTAATTCGAACTATATATAAACAGCACTAATGAAGCACACAACGCAGTGATATAATTGAATGACGCAAGATAAAATTGTGTCTGAACGTAAAACAAATGTGTCTAGTGTTTCTAGTGCATCAGGTTGTAATACATATATTTCTTTAAAAAAGAGAGTATATATCGAATATTGTATTTATTAACTTTTCACAAGAAGGTTTGTAACTGGAACATGTCAGTTATGGTGTTCACATTTTCTAATCGTAATGTCACTCGTTTAATTTTGCTTTCTAAAAGGAATGAGGCAAATCCTGTCCTTAAACTACATTACACTTTAAAAAATTCATTTTGCAGAGGTATCGTTTGCATCACCTGCAGGTGTATCAACTTCCTAGACACTTACTTTTAGAATTACTCTTTAATATAGTTTCATTGCGTTCCTTCCTTTCCTCAACTGATCGATCAAGAATTCATAATTGCATGCATTTACTTGAACAGAGGGATTTAAAAACGTAAAATTGATAAGTGTTTAGAAATTTTAGAAATAAACCGTAATATATTTCACAATTTTGTACATAAGCTCATATATCTTAAATCGGATATATCAATCGTATGAAAATAGCTTTATCTATCTCATTTCGCTATACTTGCTCTTGACATGTTTCAATTAGAGTTATATCACCAGGAAATGGGAAATAAAATATGCCTTTGCATTAGCTGGAAAAGTGATACAATCAGCACCACACGCAAATAATGGAGACTCACGATGTCGGGAACAATTATTGTAATAATTAAATACTTAAAGGGGCCTTTTCACAGATTTTGGCATATTTTGAAGTCTGTTATTAAATGCTTCATATTGATATTTGTAAACATTGGATCTTACAAGCTCCAGTAAAAAAATCAAAAATAAAATTAAAACAAGGAAAAAAAGTAGCCGGTACCAGGGCTCGAGCCAGTGACCCCCAGAGTCCTGGAGTTAGTCTGAAGTAAAAACGCATTAGCCCTCTCGGCTATTCTGCCAAGTATACACAGAATCAGTATTTTATACCTTATAAAAGCAATCTTCGTAGTTTCGTAAATTTAAACGACAACAACAGAATCTCCAAATTATTCAATCGTTTCGCGTTGCAACGCTTTATAAAATTTAGGTTTTCAAATCGTCAAAATGTACTTATAATGGGTATATTGGACTATGGTAAATGTTCAGTAATACTGTTTCCTCACAAATATCATAACTAAAACGAAAATTTGCGAATCTGAAACAACTTTTTTCAATTTTGTCAATTTACCAAACCGTGAAAAGATCCCTTTAACCCACCACATATCTGGAATGAGATGATCTCGATCAAGGAGCGTATATTGCCTCATCTAGAGTCCGTGTATCGATTTAAGCCCAAACTGTAATCGTCTTTCAAAGTGAAAAATTCACTCAACTTCTAAACTGGGTATAATAACTTATTTAAATAACGTCGTTTTCTATGGTTTTCTATATTTTAGATGAAGCGTGTGTGTCTATCTAAGTGTATTTTGCTAGCGAATCAGTGTTTGCATAATGCATTTGTACTAGCAATTAGCTCAACAGCAGAGGAAAATTGGGTAGATATGTTGTAAGACCAGCAGTCCAATAACGCGTGTAAACACGATACAAATAATAAAAATACGACAGACATTTTTTGATAACATTGTCAGAATATATGATGCCTACAGCGATTAATGCACATTTGTATTATAGCATTTCAGTGCAGAGTCGTATTACTTTGACCCGAGACAAATAATTTCGTCATTCAAATGGACGTTGTTGATTGATCAAGTGGGCAGGTCTTAATGACACAGAAACAGGGACGTATGAAACATGTGAATACACAAATAGCACACTCCAAATGGACGACTCTGCGCATATGCTCTGTTACGTTGACGTCCGTTTCCTTCAATTTGAGCATATAACTGTTGTTCTGTTCAACGTTCCACGTAAAATAATTAATGGTTCGATTTAGGATCGTAACATACATACTTGCAGACAGATTGGGGGTCGGTTACTCCCGGTTCCGGCAGGTTAATAGTTATCGCATTACGGCGAGAACCCCACACACACACCACAAACACATTTTTTGTTTGCGCCGGTGTAGGTGTTCCTATGCATTCCATATTATCCCTGATATGAAATACTGTCCATTAAATTTTTAAAAAGGATGTCTGTTTTTGAGTATCATAATGAATGAAAGTCTTATAATTGTTGGTGTTTTTACCAAGTGTCCATTCGTTCTGGAGAACTGGACTTTATTTGCGTAAAGTGTCGTCCAAGAGTAGCCTGTGCAGTCCGAACAAGCTTATCATGGACGACACTCTTCACCTAAAGTTGAATTTTTGTTTATATGAGACCTCATGTAAACGAAATTTCAATAAAAGAAGTAAGTCTCGTTCATGATTAGCCTGTGTTACTTAGCGCATGAATTAAGCCCAGTTTTCCAAGAAAAAGGTTGTTAACATTGGTGCCCAACAAAAAAGACTGTCAAGATTGATTTGCCATAGTGGATCCACATTGACTGTTTCATGGGGGAAAACCCTGAGTACTGTTTTCAGAATCTGTGTTAGAAGACAGCCGGAAATATTATATAATGCATAAGACAATTTCAGTGACAAAAACATATATATTGTCATCGCATGGGCTTGTCATATTTTTTCTTTCTGGTTATTCGGTCAAGATGAAGATGAATTAAACGTGCATTTGAATAAAAGATTATTTAAAGCTTAATCAATGACCATAACGTCCGATTATAAAATTGTCATTTTTGAAAGCATTTTATTCCTTTCGTATAAATAATATTTCGCAAACATGGTATCATAATAACGATAGGTAAGTCGTCTCCATATAAGTGTAACAAAAATAGATATATTCTTCTAAGGAAGAAACATTTGTCTAAATTTAAGTTACCTCGGAAAACAGGGATTCAAAAGTAAAATTTCGACAAAAATACATTTATTCATTAAACGAACCACAAACGTTCATCTGTCAATGAAACTCTGCAAAAAGACACAAATATGATGCAGGAAATAATCACAAAAATAACGGTGCGATCGCTAAATGGAGTTTTAGCAAAAATAGAAATAAATGAAATCTTAAAATAGGCACTACAAAATTGTTTAGTGGAATGTAATCCAATAAATATAATATCTCATCCGAATAGTTGTTTCCCTTGTTTAAAAAATTGCCACTTTTAATTCTTAATGTTTACCTGGTTCGGCCCACATTTCAAGGTTGGTATACTGGAAAGGAACACAGTTCTGTGAATATATTTTTGCTGATATATCGAGGTGACGGGGCCGTTTTCTTTCGGCTTTTTCTTAATCTACATATAGGAACTAATGATGTAAATTATTTAATCCTACTAACTTAAGATGATGTATTGGATACATTGCATTTTCAACTGGAACTCACAGGGGCCTTTAAGACAAATAGTCTACATATTAATATATACTAGGAGTACAACTGTCTAATTCCCTACACAACACCATGGTCTGAACAAAAGCGAAAAAATCGTTTACGAAGTATTTATTATACCATGGTGTTGTGCAGGAAATGTTGACAGTTGTATCCCATGTATATATTCATTGTAGGTAGAATATTTATCTTAAAGACCCCTGTGCTGGTATTGTGTCACATACATTGATGTCTCCACGACACATCCACCAGAACGAAGACATATCCACTATAGTAGAATACTGTACAGATGATCTAAATAGTTTGATCACAATCCGCAAAAAAACTAAATAGGAGTTGACGACACACGATTGTATCACTATATATTCCATAGAGAAAACATAAAAAGTGCCTTTATTCTGCCCAAACATGTCGCACCCAAAATTCATTTTGTTTTAAATTATCCACAGTCTGTCTGTCTGTATCTTTTTATTTAAAAACGTGAAAAAGCGTAGAATATGACCATGAGACTTGGTATACTCATTTAAAATTATTGGACGATTATTCATGGTCCTTTATTCCACATATTTAAAATGTCAAGTGACCTTCAATAACAAAATAAGAAAGCAAACATATTGCGATTTTTCGGAAAGACACGATACATTGATTTCATTTGTGTGGTAGCGGAAATACGAATTTATATTCCTTCAGAAGTTAATCACAAAGATACATAGATATAAAGATACAAACAGCATTTTAATATTGATGTGCTAAATGGACAATGAATGATGTTTTCTTTAATATAGCAATGATACAGATAAAGTGCAATTTTAATTGAGAATTTGTTACCCGACCGATACGTGAAATTACATGTATTATTTAGCAGTGTTTCGGCTTCGATTTGTAAACGAAGATTTGGCGTCTCATACGCATTCTCGATTTAAAATCCAATTTAGTCTAGGCGGAAATTGGCATGCCTGAATTACCTCTGTGTACTGCATCGGCTAATCAGCGACGATATTTAACGCATATGCATTAAATCAGGTTTTCCCATAATGCAACTCATACGTATGCATAATTAGTTTATCTCGGTGCTTTGTAAACACGTATATAAACCTGCAATTAATATGAATACACCATGGTCCATCCCTCTTACTCTTAACTCTTACAAACAAAACAGAGTTTCCGCGTGCATTGCTTGATGTATATCGCCGAAGTTGTACAATATGTACCCATGTGCGCATGCCTCATCTTCCGACAGGATACAGACAAACTTGAACACCAATTTCAATTCCGTATCCGCAGACAATCTTTCAAATTAATAGTGTGCCCTCCAAATCTGGGATACCATGTCTGCCAAAACTGTCGAGACCGACCTTGATGCGGGTGTCTTAACAACTCCGAGTGGGTCAAGAGGTAGGTATAACAGAGGGGGTCCGTGTAGGTTATTTCTATGTTACGATTGAAAGTAACAACGGTTTCAGACGTAAATGCGCATTTTTACGGTACAAACCTTCGCGTGAATACCGGTATATTCATTATGCTAGGTTTACATCTGACCACGATTACCACGATGTCCCCGATTCCAGAGCATCGTGGCGAACGTAACAGAGCGTGGAGTCGAATCGGGGTGATCGTAGAGGAGCGTAATGGAACGTGGTTGAATCGGGGACATCGTGGGCATCGGGACAGATTTTAAATCAAACTTAAATTTCACCACGATTGCCCCGATTCATTTCTTAATCGTGACAGAGCGTGGCCTTCGTAACAAAGCGGCTTTGTCGTGGGAGATCTTAACAGGACGTAACGGAACGTTGTGGAGCGTGGAAGCCAATCTTGTTGATCGCAACAAAGCGTAACAGAACGTGATGCAAATCGTGGGCTCAATCGTAGCAACAAAACGTGCTGATTTCGTAAGGAAGCGTAACAGAACGTGGAGTATACCATTTAATCGTAGAGCTCCCCGATTTTTTAGCCTCTGGCTAGTCGGGGAGATCGTGGCCAGATGTAAACTTAGCATTAGCAACCAAATCAATACTAGATCGCGCTTTCTAGTTTCATGTATTCCTGATTTTTATATACTTCGTTTTCTCCAAGCTTACGCGCAATCTCGCAGGGTTGTCGTTCCAGGCTCTCATATGCAATCGCTGCCATCGCAGGAAAATCCTACCAGAATTGGTAGGATTTTATATTTGTGTCCAAGTATTGAATTATGAAAAGAAGTGTTATTTTCTTTTATATTTTTTAAATGGTGTAAAGATTTATATTCATAATAAAAAATAAATTACCAAAATTTAAAAGTAAGAATAACAACGGCTCCTGGCTCGGCTATCATCATGTGGTTGTTTATGAAGGCAGGGATTTGATCCAGCTATACTGGTTCCAGTCATATCTCTGCGCGGAGGTTAGCTAACTCGTAGACATTCTTGATCAGCAGACGATTGATTGCATACATCATCTTACTAAGATATACGAATATAGTCGATAGACCACGGTTGAAATCAATCTTACGGAGGATTCTTAAGTGTGTATGCCCCCTTTCGAAGAAAAGGGGGTATATAGTTTTCGAACTGTCCGTCAGTCTGTCTGTCAGTCAGTCAGTCTATCACACTTTTCGTGTCCGCTCTCTAATTCAAATAGTTTTCATCCGATCTTTACGAAACTTGGTCAGAAGTTGTATCTAGACAATATCTAGGCAAAGTTCGAATATGGGTCATGTCGGGTCAAAAACTAGGTCACGGGGTCGAAAAAACAAATCCAAGGGAAGTAATAAGGTTTAAATGGACATATTTATCTGACCTGCCAAATTATATATTTTTGTTAAATAAATCAAAGCGGCGCAGTAGGCGGCATTGTGTTTCTGACAAACACATAGTGGTAAAAGGTCAAGGTCAAGGTCATCTTTCAAGGTATAAGGTCAAAAATACAAATCCAAGGGAAGTAATAAGCTTTAAAGGGAGATAATTATTCACTATTGAACATAGCAACTTGATATTTGGCATGCATGTGTATCTCATGGAGCTGCACATTTTGAGTGGTGAATCTACAGTCACGGTAGTGGCTTTTAATTATTTGCTACTAAACATAGAGATATGTTAGAGACAAATTATTTTCAAGGGAAGTAATTTATATAATTATAAATCTCAGATTATAAATTTCCTTACCAAGAATTTAAGTTCTTTTCACAGTTACTGTACAGATTTTTTATTTTGATTATTTATAACTCAAATGATTGATTCGTCAAAGGTTTTTTCAAATGATATAATTATCATTTCTTTCCTGAACTAATTTGTGAATGGTATGGTTCATTACATACCTGTGGACTTATGTCCATAGACACATGATGAACTCTGGCTATAATCTCTTTGATAAACCACAGGCCTTGGTTGTCAGTGATGTCTGACTTGGTCATTTTTGACTGTCTACAGACCCCCCCCCCCCCCGGTTGGATTGGACAAATTCAAAGGGAAGTTATAAGCTTTAAAGGGAGATGATTTCTATACCTGCCAAATGATAAATAGAAATTTTATTTCAAAGCGGCGCAGTAGGGGGCATTGTGTTTCTGACGAACACATCTCTTATTTTGTATCACGATTGAAATCAATTCTTCGGAGGATTCCGGAGATAGTTCTTGTATAACGATTGACGTGTAGTTTACTTGCTTGCGTAACTAGACTCGACTTAACTGTATACATGTATTTTGATGTGTTTATTCGAAAAACATGTTAACTGACTTTTTTTCATCTGCTTCTGAACCATAATAGAGAGTCAAGCACCTTTAATGATGGGCATGCTGTCTATGCATTAATTGTTTACAGTGTAAACTAATTCAACCGTCACTTATTTATACATGAATAGTGTAATTTAAAAAAACAATTCATAAGACTTAGTGTTTTTTCCGCAGATGGGAGGTCTGAGACATAGCGTTCCACCAGAGCCGCCCCGATCCTCTGTTCGACTCCCATGGGAAAGCACTTTTCCAGGGTGGGGCAAAGTCGGTGTTTGTGCCTCTGTGCGGTAAAACTCCGGATATGATATGGTAGTACTCTCCCACATAATGCAGGTATTTCAGGATATGATATGGGAGACCACGCTCACATTACTCACAAAGTTAAAGAAGATTGTGTATGTACAATCGTACTATACATTCATGTAAATCTGTTCTTTAACATTAACAGATACTTATTTCAACGGATCGCTGAGAGGAGATTGTTATTGTTGCTACACAAATATATATAGTCAGAACTGTATTGTATGATTTTACAATTTTACGTTTGAATAACAACCTGCGTCCGTCTCTATCCCAGGATGTACAATCAGGGTCACAGTGTAGTTGGCGTGTAGCTATCAGAGCAGGCTGTCCAGGATTTCTTCTCGGAGAACAAGCTTGAAGCTCACATGCGGCACGTGGAGGGAGTGGGGTCGCTGTACACGGTATGTACAATCAGGGTCGCACCATGAGGTAAGGGGGCCGGGTTAGCAGATCCTTTTCGGAGAACAAGCTTGAACTGAACGTGTAGCACGTTAAGGTAGTGGGGACGCTTTACAGATTATATTATTTAATTTCTCTCATTCATCTCTTCATCTCATCTTCGTATGTGGTCCCGTCTAGGATATAAGCCGCTGATCAGATTCTTCCAGTTTGTCCGGGAGAATTTCTCCAGCTGTCCCCACGATTTACACATTCGCTCGGCATCTTCATCCAGGTGTTTCTTTCCCGCTTCTTTTCCTCATCCCATTGGGGGTTCCATGTTAGAGATTACCTTGTCGTATTGAATGCAGGCTTCCAAATGGTGTCCAACGCCACCGCCTCTGAAGGATGTCTTCTTTAACCGGCTGCCGCTGTGTGTAATGTTTAACATGTCCTGCACATAAATATATTGCATTTAAAAGAGAACTATTCTTGACAATGCCGCCTTAATGATCGGGCTTTATTTTGTTTTATTTGTTAATTATTTTTTTAAACGACGGAGCATTGTGCTTAGTCTTTGTAAAAAATCGTACATTTGTATTGTAAAAAAATCTTATGAAGTACAACGCTTTACATAACATTTTATTTCCAGAGCACGGATGGTCGGCTGCAAGTTTACGTAGGAGATCTGTTTGATTTGACCAAGTAAGAACAACATTACGCACATGTCAGAAATTTCGCGGAAAACATAGTTTTTAGCAAGCGCCTTATATGCTTTACTGTTTATTTATGTGCAAAAGTAGCTCCATCTAAGAAGAAAAAAAAAGATTTTTCAGTTTGCACGGCACTTTACTCTTAGCCCAGTTTTCACTTTGGATGAATAAAATAAAATCGGAGTATCTAAGATATCGATCGGTCCAGTTTGCAGATCAACGCAATAATGATAGGTAACATCACACTTAAACATATAAACGATCAGTTACCGCAGATTATAAAACTTGTGTTCGTTGCTGAATCTTATACGACTTAATATCGACATAGAATCATTATGCAAGTTAGTTTGAGGTTTGATATCGCATTTGATATGACAAAAATACTTAAAAATAATATTTATACATAGGTCATATATTTTTAGGGATCAACTGAGTGAGTTTGACCGGGTCTGGGATTCCAGGTCGCTCGGTGCAATCAACGTGGTGGATCAGGCGAGGTGAGCGTAGTTAACATAGCTATTGTGTAATTATTGGAAACTTAACATTGCTATTGTGCATATGTTGGAAACCTAACATTGCTTTTATGTAATTATTGGAAACTTAACATAGCTATTGTGCAATTATTGGAAACTTAGTATAGCTTTTGTGTAACTATTGGAATATTAACATTGCTATTGTGCAATTATTGGGAACTTAACATAGCTTTTTTGTAATTATTGAAAACGTTATCATAGTTATTGTGCAATTATTGGAAATTTAACCTAGCTTCTGTGTAATTATTGGAAACTCAACGTAGCTATTTTGCACTTTTTGGAAACTTAACATAGCTTAAGTGTATTTATTGGGATCTTTACATAGCTATCGTGCAATTATTTGAAACTTAACATTGCTATTGTGTAATTATTGAAAACTTAATATAGATATTGTGCAATTCTTGGAAAGATTGTATATGCATTGTGCAATTATTGAAAACTTTACATAGCTAGTATTGGCAAAACATTCCTTATCCATTCTGCAATTATTGCAATTTTTACATAGCTATTGTGCATTTTTTGGAAGGTTTACAGAGCTATTTTGCGATATTTCGGAAAGATTAAATAGCCATTGTGCACTTTTTGAACATTTTACATGGCCATTGTGCAATTATCGGTAAGTTTGAAACTTTTATGGAATTATTGGAAAATTTACATAGCGATAGTGTACTTACTAGACATTAAACACAGCAATTGTGCAATTATATTGAGGGAAGTTCTTACAGCCATTTTGCAATTTTTGGAAAATATATACATCTAGTATGCACAAATTGGTAAGTTAACATATCCTTTGTGCAAAATATAGGAACACTAACACAGTAATTATGCCATTATTTCAAAATTGACATAGTCATTGTCCATTTTTTGACAGTTTACAACAGCATTTCAATATCATATTTGAACTCATGTAATGGGATGCATTACATATTATATTTTACATTGTATCAAGGAAAGAGTTCATTTATGGCGAATTATAACAATATTAGTTTATCTGATTACACGTTTAATAAAATAAAATATTTTATTTTACAAGAAATTTCGCATGCTTATATTATTTAATATTTGTTAAGCTTAAAATCTAATGCGTAGATTTAACATATATGCTAGACATTTCCATATAGAAATCGCGATCTGCTGTTGTCACTTCTGAAGAAAGGCGGAGAGTACTACCTAAAGACAGTGGACTATGACCCCACTGTCTGGCCAGGTATGTCGTATATCGCACAGACTTGCAAAAGTTATCTAGTATTATTCTTATGGGTAATGTTGACAACGACCAACAAGTCTGACCAGGTATCTATTGTCCTTTTCATGACACATACATGGGTAACATGGGATATTACCCCACTGTCTGGCCATGTGCCTAAGGTATTTTTCATGATACCTACATGGGTAGGATGAACTATGATTCCACAATCCTTCGCACGATGCATACATGGGCAACATGGGCTATTACCCCACTGTCTGGTCATATATCTAGTGTCTTTTTCATGATGCCTACATGGGTAGGATGGACTTTGGTCCCACAGTTTGGCTAGGTATCAAGTGTTTTTGCATGATACAGACATAGGTAACATGGGCCATTACCCCATGTATTATGTCATTGATGGTGCTATGTTAATGGTAACGCTTGATAATACAAACGCGACAGTATTGGTTAACACGATGCGACATATACTTCATGTTCATTAAGTACTGCAAAAAGTTTGCTAATCACTTGTATGTAGTTTAATTGAATGTTCGTTTATATTCTGCTGAATAGTGAAGGGTGTTTGTACTTCATGTGTGTTTTGTTGTTTCAGGTCCGCCTCACAACATCTCCCATCAGCGGGTCAATGAACTGTACGGTATGTCTCCATTTGTTACAGTACATGACAATTTACAAGACAGATTCTAAGTTATATGTAACAATATCATCAACGCATTTAAGATGTCAATAAACATGTTCAGAATATTTCATAGTGTTGTAGCCAAACGTGATAATACAAGATACTCTATGTGCACTTGTAACGAATGTGCAATGAATATGTGGACAAGTTTGTTTTATAAAGTTTGTTTAAAGACTAAAAAGTTTTGAATGACGAAAAAGTACACGTTGATACAATGAAAATGTTATATATTTATATATATATATATTTGTTTTATATCTTCCTATGTTTACAAGTTCAAAACATGTTTCACTTTACTCATACCTCAAACTTTAAGACGATTTTCGTAAGTAAATTTATTTTGAAGGGGAACATTGCGATATTGAGATACTTGAAGAAACAAATCGCACTAGACTCAATCCAAACACACCCAGAGTACCACATTCCGACGTCAATCCCCCGACTGATCCAAGCGGCGACGTGGTCCCTCAAGCGAAGCCTAGTTCCGCCGGTCCCGCATTAAAAATGTTCTCGTATCTTTATGACCGCTGGTATAAACTATCATTGAAATAGTCAAATTCGACGATAATTCGAAATTTACTTATTAAATCCATTAACTTTTACATGGACATTACATGTACAAGTACATTCAAGCCGAAGTTCAACATTGGCATATCATATAACAGACGGATAGAAATGCTTGTACAGAAAAACAAAATCATTCGTTGTTGGAAACAGGCTGCTATGAAGAACAAACCGTTTTAATCGATTGGCCCCATGCATATATGCACAAAAGCGTGATTTTATTTACAATTTACGTCGTAATGTATTAAAATGAGAATTTTAGACTGTGTTCAAGTCAATTTTGTTATTTGGTTGAATTAAGTGTAATAAACCTATGTCTGTGTGTTTCGATACAGTTGTAAATCTTTGACGACGAAAATGGTTTCTCGTTTGTTTCTTTTTAATTTTAAATGTTGATACTACGAGATTCGTTTTATTGAGATTTGCACGAGCTATACTATTGGTCCAAATGCCCGAGTCGTCGCTGTTGTCAGAGATATGCTCTTATTAAGGCAATTGTGCAACATTTCCATTTCGCTATTTCTACGAACAGTATTGATTTGCAACATCACACAGATGTTCTAGTCATCATGTGAGGTCACCGAAATGTTTGTGTGTGACAACACATTCTTTAGCTGACATGCGAGTGCATTTGGGGTCACTTCGGTTAAGATCAAGGTCACTGTTTTAAAATATAGATACTCAAAGTTTGCGCTCAATGCCGTTAGTTAGGGTGAAGATATGGTGAAGAAAGTACGTGCTTAGGAAGGTTGTAACTTTTCCTAGCGATGAATTACATTTCGGGCAAGTGGGTTCAAGTTTATAGTTACTAAAAATAGTAAATAAAAAAGATATTTAACCTAAAAAATATATTTGTGGTCTTTATATCGGATAACTGACAGAAATTGTGTACTTTACTATCAAAGCGGAAGAAATTGTTGAGCGAGCTGTGTTAAGTATTTTGTTAATTATTACAGGCCAAGTTAAACCCTTAATAACAGTGCATTGACCCTTTGTGTGTGTTTATTGTGTACTTGTATGTCTTGTCTAGTACATACGTTTAGTGTCTAATTGTTTGGAAACTTTTTGTAAATATAATTGACGTCAAAGTTTAATATGGTGCCTCTCCTGCTGGTGCAGCTTTGTTTTACTCTTTGTATATATCGAAACCGACGTACTTCTGTTATTTTTCTCATCTTTTGCGTTTCGGTTTGGGTAAAAAAAGTTATTTGATACCATTGACCCTTTATTTATTAGCAAATCCAGGTCACGGTTTTGATTTTTGTTTGCTTAACTCAATCACATTCGTTTAACTATCGTTTACATACAATGCAATAATATTACAGAGAGATCGCAACGATTACTGTCATTTTTATTCTAATTTAAGACATAGATGTTTAATGTATCGTACAGAAATTGCATTCAAAAAGATGACCGAACTTCCGAACCTTATTTATGGGATAATATTGGAAAACACAACATTATTTCCTGATAGAAACAAATCATCTTAGTATCCCTGGCCGACGAAATGATTTAATTGTTTCTGATAAGGTATAAGTTCTTATCAAGTAAAATAATGATTATTTTACTTGACAATATTCTATTGGTAACATTTACAACTATATTCTAAAAATTCGTTTTTAAAAACATATATTTATGCTCGAAAGCAATTGGTACAGAACGTTTACAAAATAGTACGCTTGGTACGGACATGGAGACATCTTACACGATATGTCCCAGAGGCATCACACGCTATCGCATTTATATAAATATTACAATCACCAAGTCTGAGGTATATATCATATGTATACAAAGGTTTTTACCCAACTGAGCACAACATCTTAGGTCCAATGGAAGAAAGAAGCTTGTGAACACTCTAAAAGTGACATTTTGGACACATCGTAATGAAACTTTATCAGAATATGTGTTGGTAGTATATATCTGCTTGGTTTCCAAAAAAATTGCTCAAAAACATTGCCGCAAAAGGGATTGACATCTTTCCTTTTATGTCTACAGAGAACGTTTGTGAACACTGTTCGCGAAATATGTTTTCGCATTTATCATGAAACTTGCTCACAACCTTTGTTATAAGGATATCTCGACGGTTTTCAAAAACAGCTACGTTTGGCTAAAACAGGCAAGGCCGCAGTGGGGCGGGAAAATGTTCCTTTCTTGGTTTTAATGAAATCGTTTGAATACTCTTAATGTCATTTCATTTCCCGATCTTCATGAAACTGCCTGAGAATATTTTGAGTAATTATATCAAGGAAGATTTCGAAAATGAATCCGGTCCGTTGCAAAGTTAAAGCCATGTTGGGCATATTTCCTATCCGTTTATCATATAGTGATATCTTGTAAAATCATAGGTATGATGTTGTGATTGTAGTCCCCTTGTGCAGCTACATCAAATTTTATTTCCATTGCTCAGTCTCGGAAGATTATAAAAGCAAATGCAAGGTAGCATAATAGACTTCCCTGGCTCTTGAGACTGCAACATTGTAGAGTGTAGACATCGAAAGCGACGCGCAATAATCCCTCACGCGTTTCCCACTTTCCGCCACCTCAAGACAGTCGATTGTTGAAGACTCGTTCGGGGGGTGACATGTTTTTCTTAAAGAAAGGTTTCATGAACCTTTTTTTCAGGCGAATGCGTCATCTACGATAATATAGAACTGAAGTGTTTTGTCGTTTTTAGGTAAAGGTTCAAGATCAGGTAGACACAACATTTCCTTGTCGATGGTTTGCTTCATTACGCAATCGATGAAAACCTGAGAAACATCGGCTAATAAATGGGTGCCTAGTTCCTAAAAAATTAACGTGTAGTCGGCGTCGACCAAGATCATGCGGATTATGGAATTGTAACCCTCGTACATGTAGTCCAAGTAGCCACCACGACGAAGACACTCCATGGAAACGTGCCAGAAAGTTGTGCAGATTCAGTTGTTTGCGGAACCGCTTGGCGATGTTCATCGCAGACCTGACAGATAGGCGTGAAGATGGTCTTATGTATATATCAGAGAGTGGTAACTGTCCCCTGACGCTAGGTACTGCAATGCCTTTGCCAATATGCGCAGGCAATTAAATAATTCTTCTATCGTCTACTTTCTCCAGTTCGACAGTAAGCGTGCGTATCGACCAAGAGCTCGTCTTCTTGTGGGCCATTTTCTCACCCAGAGGGTTTACTTTTGAATTCTTTTCGCCGCTTATGATATTTTTTCTATTGCACTGCCGTGACTTCGATTAAGTAATCAGGATACTTTTTCAAACTGAGCCTCCGGCAGTATAATGCTGACATCTAATCAGCAGCAGCTGGTCATCATGGACCATGTTGCTGTGTCGGTAGCACAGAAAAAAAGTTAATCAATTTTCAATTTGCTAGTTTTGATATGAACATGAGCGAAATCGTCCGTAATATTTCGTGTTCATCCGTGTTTTCACTTTATTTAAATCTTGAAGGTACTTTTGAGCAACCCTTTTTATCCGGCATCGTCCGTGTTATGCGGAGTTTTTAAATGATAACCCGTGTATCCGCCGTATTTCCTTACTGTTTTTCGGTGTTTACACCGTATTCTTCCTTAGTAGCTCCGAGCGGAACCGTGATGGAAGCGATGCAATCTACATGTACCGGCTTGTTTCGTGTAACCGCCGTGAAGGGATCGGGGACAACCGTTCAACTGCCGCCATGGCCCTTGATAGTCCGGGGTCTTATTTCCCAGACTGTTCCCAGACCTACGGCTGTCCGGACCCTATATTTGAGCTAGACGTTCCATCCCAGATGCTGCAATCTTTTTTGGACTTCACGGATCATGCCGTGTTGGCCTCCCGAAGCCCCAACCACATTCTCACATGTTATGGTACCTTCAGGAATCGCACGGAGCTGCCCTGCGGCTTAACGATTCATGCCGGATCATGCCGGATAAGACAAATCCGGCATTATTATGGGACCGGCGGCGGTGGATTCAGTTTTTTAAAGTGGTGTCGTTGTGCAAAGAAGTTGTTGGTTGATTTACAGAAAATCAGGAAACGGATGCTTTTTATGCATTGAATTATGTACGGGGAATTAAACCCGCTCTGTATAGTTTGTGTGAGTAAGTTTCTTATGATATGCTTTATCGATTAAGGGAGGATGAGAGTTGCGTGATGAATGAAGAAACATATTGCAATTATACTAACAATTGCAAAAATTGCTCCATAAAAGCAAGTCATTATTCAATTTATGTGCAGCATCTGCTATTCATCCATGAACGTACCTGCCATGATATAATGCTTTGAACAGCATGCATTCATTTCTGATTCACAATTCAAGTGTAACACTAAAGACCAAATTTATCATAATACGGATACTCTATTTAAAAAATAATGATAGTATAAAAAATCGCCCTTTAACTTGTATTTCTTACATTTTTTATTACAGATTGTGTTTTTTTGTGTAAAGTCCAACATACAGATTCGATGAAATGTTAATATAAATTAAAATCATTCATTTCTTATAAAAAGCGATGTTCTTGTTATATATTATTATTAATTTGCGTATAAGTAATAAAAAAGCAACAACAAATGCTTGCGTTTTAATTCTTCGTATAAATAAGCATGCAAATGAAGCAATGCTTTTTAAACTAAGTAATATTATTCAAGTTCATAATTTGTTCGCTTAAATTACAGCATTTTTAGTTTAAATGACGTGTTTATGTTATAATAAGAAAACTATTCTAGTTTTATCACTGAATTGTGAAGCATCGCGTTCATATGTACGCATGCAAAGTGTCAGATATAGCCTAGGGTGAAGCATCAACTCTGGGACATAATTCAAATAAATTATGTAAATAAATTCCTGTCCTAATGTTTATTTAAACCTTATATATATCTGACACATCATTAAACATGCGATAAAATGAATAAGCTTCAAACAACATACATTTCAAAGAAACGCCAAAACGACTTTCACCATCGATATTGATCCGTTCGGCTTAGATAGTTCCATAAACATTTTCAAATATAGAGACGTAGGAAGTTAATCACATAGTTCTTAAATGATATTTACAATTTCAAGTGGCCATTTCGAAATTTTATAGAACAAAATAGCCTTCCGATATATATCTTTATCTTTTATTTGATTATTTGACATTGATTATATGAAACGTTTTGTTTATACAATGATTTTAAACATGTTTGCATAAAAAGATCAATGTCAGCAAATTTTTAGTAAGAATGACATTAATTTTATTATGTTTATAAAACAAATGAATACAATACACTGTTTTGGTTTAAACATATTTATTCAGTAATGTGTTTTACAACATAATGTACAAGCATCTAAAGTTTATAGGATTGGAACGATAGCTAGGCTAGTTCCTTTCCTCAATGGTATATTTACAAAACATAGTGGCGGTATTTGCATTCTAAACACAAATCATTTGAATAATTATTCGAGTTTAAACACGTTTATATATATAATTGGAACCAACATTGCTAAAATATGTTGAGACCATGTAGTAAGAAAAATCATATTGCTGGTGTGATTATGATCGAAGAAATTGATTGTGAAAACAAATGTTTAAAATAAGAGAACCGATAGTTATCCCACTCCGAACCTTCCTGAGCCTTCGATGAAAATATGGACTGCATCAAATATTGCATAGTTATCTCTGAAATATTATCATCTCCGTACAGTAATGTGCGGAGTGATATATCCGTGTATTGTTCTATAGTTCTTACTAAAGTTAATCTTATAGCTGCATAAAATGGACAGATCAGTAAGAAGTGAGTAGTGTCCTCTATTTGTCCGCATTGGCAAAGTGGCGATGGAACCAGATTTCTATCAAATAAATGTTTATTAAGAGAACTACAATTAGTTCTTAGACGTGTGTGCAGCACTTGCTGTCTTCGCTTACCATAATAGAACAACGGATTACTACGAGATTTGTTAAGATCGATGGCCTTTTTAAAGTCAGATATGTTATCAACAAGTTTTGCTTCGTCTGGAAGTGAATTCCAAGCAGCAATTGTTGAGGGCAAGAAGGAATGTTGGTACAGAGAAGTCCTAGTCCGAGCACCATCTAAGTGGGATGAGTTACGCAATGATCTTGTAGATCGCTCGCCAACTGATTGTGGGGACAGTGAGGACAAATATTCTGGACTAAGACCTTTGACCATTTTAAAGGAAAGAATGAGTTTGTGCTTGGACCTTCTTGTGCCAAGAGTTTCCCAGCCAATTTCGTTAGAAAGTAAATTTAAGGACACAAGTCGGGTACAGCCGGAAACAATGCGGGCAGCTTCAGTTTGAATTTTATCTAAATCATTTTTTTCATACATTGTACAATTATCCCATACAACATCTGCATATTCTAGAATAGGTCGAATAAACGTGAAATAAGTTATTTCAAGTGATCTTCGGTCAAGGCGAAAACGAAGTTTTTTAGAAGGTTGACACGTGACCAGGCCTTTAATTTAATACATTCAATGTGTTGATGCCAGCTTCCATCATTTGACAGAATAATGCCTAAATGTGTGTGACTATTCACTTCGGGAATCGGAGTATCGTACATATTGATAGACGCATGATAGGGTTTGTCCCTCTTTCGCGATATAACAAGTGATTCTGACTTCAATGGATTGAATTTTACCAACCATGTATCGGCCCATTTTGCAATTTTGTCTATATCGCGCTCTAAAACAGCGGCTGCAGAATTAGGATTGTCAACAACGACAAATAAACTAGTGTCGTCTGCAAATAAGTTTATATGAGCTTGAATGTCATTTACAATGTCATTTATATATACAAGAAATAATAGGGGACCAAGAATGGAGCCTTGTGGAACTCCAGCCTTGATTTCGGCTAGGGAAGATGAGGCCCCGGGAACCACTACCCTTTGACTCCTTTGATACAGATAGTTAGAAAACCAGTTCAAAAGTTTATCTTTGATACCGGCGCGTTTCAGTTTTAATATAAGGCCACTATGCCAGACTTTGTCGAATGCTTTGCTTATATCGAAAAAAATCACCCTTACTTCCAATCAACTTACTACACTGTTTTGATATTTACTCAGTCGTCTCTTAGATCAAGCCGTTAGTTGGTGATCATAGTTTAATCGTTCAATAATTGTTTTCTCGTATATGAAGTATTTTATGGCCGTTTATAAAGGGTATTAAATATTGAATTATTATGGCTCAAGGTGGTATCTTATGACACATAAAACAAACACATGTGCGTATTTTTGCATACATTTACCATTATACAGCAATCACATATGTATTATTTTTTATTTATCGTTAAGCGACAATTTTTCATTGCATACATATTTGGGAAATATATATATATTTAAATAAATGGTACTTTATGTTTGGGTATAGCAACATTGTATTTCAACAAATCAAATGAGTGAAACTACTAATTTTGTTATATTATAATGAGTATATGGTAGATGCAGATAGGGTGTTCGCGTGTGATGTGTGGTTGGTACAGGAGTTACCTAACTAGTATTTATAATGGAAATAAAAGACAATGGTAAAATAACAAACCACTCCATGAAATTACTTTTAATTACATAAAAAGCTCATAAAACAGACATTAACTAATAATAAATATAAACACATATTTAATAAGGATGTTAAAACCGGTTTAAATCTCCAGTGCTTTTTGTTGACATTTTAAAGGCAATGACGCAGGTTATATTCATGATTGTGCAGTTGTTATGCACATGATTTTCATATCTTGTGCATTTATTTCGTGTCTCACTGTTTGGTAATTTGTTGCTTGTCATTAATAAAGGACGCTTTGTATTATACGGGATTTCACTCCTAGTAGTGGAGCCGACATTTCACGTTATGTGTATTTGATAGTTTGAGCACGTCAAATGGCAATTTGCACATACAATTTCAAACATTGTGAACCCGCAAATAAACACTAATCATTGATTTAAAAGTGAAGTTTCAGTTACAAGAGCGAGACAAAGATCATAACTAAAATGCGGTCCTTTATTAATGGTATGGAAACAAAATAGCAATATAATAAGACACAAAATGCATATACAATACACAATACATAAACACTTACACCAAATTGACAAGTTCGGCCCGATCACTTCTTTGAGACGGCCCAACCAAATTAATCGGTGTTTAACAGACCTCCACACCTTACACACATTTAAATAAAAGATATTATCAAATAGACCAAGAACGCAAACAAATGGGATCACCGACTAAGAACGAGCAAATCTTAAACGGATTAAGGGATTTGACACGTTTCAAAGAGCCATAGACCTTGCGCTTCGCCCTTAGGTATTGCACCGTTTAAGTGATTACAAATTTCCATCACAGCATCGCAATTAAAGTTAAATAGCAATTATAGAGAATATATTCTCACAAATAAATTGCTGCATTTAAATCAAAGCAACAGGTTTTTATTTTTAGGAATGATATGAAACTAAGTGTATCTATGGCTTGATTTAAAGGGGCCTTTTCTCGTTCGGGTAAATTGACAAAATTGAAAAAAAGTTGAATCAGATTCGCTAATTTTCGTTTTAGTTATGATATTTGTG
The DNA here is from genome assembly GCF_020536995.1 of Dreissena polymorpha. NCBI lineage: Eukaryota > Metazoa > Mollusca > Bivalvia > Myida > Dreissenidae > Dreissena > Dreissena polymorpha. The sequence continues at coordinate 58,409,149 of NC_068357.1, read as the reverse complement.
AGGGAACAGTAATACTGAACATTTACCATGCTCTAAACTAGCCATTATATGCATCTTTTGACGATTTAAAAACCAGAAAATTATAAAGCGTTGCAACGCGAAACGATTGAATAATTTGGAGAGTTCTGTTGTTGTCGTTTTATCTTGGGAAACTACGAGGATTGCTTATATAAAGTATAAAATACATCTGACATTGTCTCTGGTCAGGTCGGGCTACAATGACCTCGTGAAGGGGCTAGTAGGACCTGTAACTAAACTCTGGAATACACACTCACTGGCATTGTATCTGGAAGGATGACCTAGTGGTCTAAGTGGAAGACTTTTTACTCCAGGACTCCAGGGGTCAGTGCTTCGAGCCCTGCAGAGGGTAACCTTTTTTTTCTTTTTTTTAGTCTTGATTTTTAACTGGAGCTTTTTATATCCAATGTTTGCATTTATCAATATAAAGCATTTAATGGTAAACTTCAAAACATGCCTAAATCTGTGAAAAGGCCGCTTGAATTAAAACTTTTTCTAAAACAGCATGCTTGACATATTGAAAAATACATTAACTTAACACGCATAATCTAATTACTTAAATGATGTTTGTTACACATTAAAAGTTGGCATATTCACGACATCTAGAAATCCATTATATAGAGAACAATAATAGCGGAAAGAAAATGATCTAACATTAAAGTAAACACTGTTTTAAAGATTACTTGCAAGTAAACAACCGTGTAATCATTTAAGTCAGGTCGGTGATAAATGTTGTACTTAACCTCCGGGTATCATGCAAAAATGAATGATCGTTGTAGTGACAGGCGTATCGTGTTGCGAGAGGTACTGCCATACACGACAATAGAGCATTCAGTTAACAGACGCTTACCGTAAGTTTCAATAAAAGGTTTTTCACAGCGTTGAGATTTAACACACAATGCATCTTATAGTTGAAAGGAATTGTTTGCGAATTTTGTTATATTTGTGAAAATGTATTTAAATGAATTGAATAACTAAACTGCTATTATTTGTATAGTTTTTAATAGTTATTATAACATGGTAAACGATGTTAAAATATTTTTTTTTAATGTTCCTGCTATAAGCTTGAACCCGAGAATAAACGTCATCATTTTGTGATTTATTGTACTGGCTGCTTATTGTTGTTAATGTTGAGTTTTTTTATCTATGCGATTGCAGTTAGCACATGTTCATGCGTGAACAGTGCTTGAAATCATAGACGATTACGTGAACCATTAAGCGCATGTCTTCACTTGGAGACTTCTAACGCAACGCGCTCTTAAAGACTTTTCTAATGCAACACGCTCTGAAATACTTTTCTAACGCAACACCTTTCAAACTTGATATACACGTTATGAGGACAGATTTTGATGTTAAGTTGTACCTGTTATCAGTTGACATCATTCTGTGAAAGCTCATGATAAAATAATTCACCCGTGAAGATCGGACGCTTCAGCGCGTGCGGTAGGTTGTCTACACATTTCAAAAGGCGAGGTTACGTTCCTTATATTATGTTTAAAGTTTGCTTTTTGCTTTCCTATTGTGAGAAAATGCCTCAAATGATGAAAGTGAAATAAATGTAGTAATATATCGCGCTTCACCAATTCCAATTGCAAAAAGATAAACCGCTAAATACTCAACGTGATAAAGTGTCCGATCGCCAAGGATAACAATTTTTATCGTGAGGTTGCACAGAATGTAGTCAAATGTTCACGTGTAAAATGTTCAATCAAAGACTACTCATCATTGAGATATACAATTTTGAAAAGTGTTGCGTCAGAAAAGTCTTTAAATGTAAATTACAGAATTGAGGGTATAAAACATAATTGAAATATCACGATGTGCAAGAACAGCTTTATCTTGCAACAGCTTCAAGTGCAACTAGTACATTATTGTTGGAACCGGAATTGATGCTGATGCATTTATTTTTATGCATTTGTGCATTAAGCAAATCGGATATCACATGTTCGAATAAAAGATATCTTTTCACTAAGAGCTGCGGAAAGTAACTGTCGATGAGACCAAACGGGCGAAGCATTATTACCGAACAGTAATCAATCTTCAGTATTTACAAATATGTATCTGCCCCCAATTCATATCACACCATCATTGAAACATAAAGCGTTTCGGTCAAAACGTGTCAAATAACATACCAATCTCAGAGATATGGAAATAAAATTATCAAGCATCAAAATAAGAAGTATGAGAACCGGTATTACTAGCATGTGAAAATTATCGGTTGCATTAATGGTACATTAGTCTGCTTTAGTGATTAATTGGCGCTGTTTTGACTGGAAATGAGATTTGTTTGAGTATAATTGAGTTTAATATTGGCTCGGATTTCCGCATTTAACAGCATATTTGATTCGCGATAAAAGCTTTAACTGCCAACCTTTAATGCAATATGAAAAAATCTTGCTTGTTGGTCTTAAAAACTGATAAAATATCAACAACTCACGCTGTTAATAAAACACGTGAAACAGAAAGATGCATGTAAATGCACAAAATCTGTAAAAGATTTTAATGCCTGTTGGGTTATGATACATAAACTAGCCAATGCTGTCACGTTTTTCCCCATTTTAATCAATGAACCGTATTTATTTTTTTCGGGATTCTCGTCGATGGAATGTCGTCTAATAGCGACGTTTACTTTGGCGTGCACACTGATTCGAAACTCAGGTAACGGAATATTTAATATATTGTACAAATATCGAAAGAGTGTTGATATGTTTTGTAATACATGTAATTTATAATGGAACTTAGCAAATGGTCTACCGACTTAAAAACTGTGCGTATCATATTTACTTTACTCGTTTACCGTCTACTTTTTGATGATATCGTGTGATTTTTAACAGAAATATATCTTAAATATTCAGTGCGATTTAATGTTTATCGTATACCATTATCTGCCAAAGTAGGTTAAACAACGGGTTGTATATGTAAGCAATCACTTATCATTTAAATTTCTGCATAATAAAATACAGTTTATGAGGATATGATACCATTTTGATCATATTGCTCATAAAGCAGCAGTTTATAGCTACGTTAATTGAAGTACAAGTTGAGTAAACTATATGTATGATGGTATATATACCATTTCCCACTCGCACGAGAATTCCGGAATGTGTTTTATAGCATTCAATAAAATGATTATAACTTGTTATCCTTAATATGTATAGTCTTAAATGTGCACATGTCTGTCAATTGTTACAAAAAAGCAATTAACGCGGGAGAGTTGACGCGATGTTTATGGGTTTATGGTTTGCCAATTACTTGTTATTATTAATTGTATAATGGTATTCACGTAAACGCCTGTATATCAGGTTTTACAATCGAGTATGCTTATTTTTCGTGTGTTCATTTTAGTTCATTCTAATATAACATACGATAAGTTTTGTTTTGCAAACAAACATAATTATCTTTTATAATCTCCCCGGCAGTTGCAGAAAAACATCCGAATCCCAAGTTCAGACCGTTTAAAATGATCAGATTTGCATACCTGGTGTTTATTCATTTTTTAATGTTATTTCCTTATTTTAATCTTAACCTCGATTAACTTTACGAAATTCCTCAATAACATTTTGATGGACGATAGCTGACAAATTAAAATCAAAAGAAAACTTCGTTTTTAACTATTATGAAAGTCAAGACGTATCTACTAGTTGATATTAGATTACACAATTGTTTTTACAAAATAACAGTACATGTATATTCGGGAAAACATTAGCAAACAAAATGCGCTATGTATTGGCGAAAACAAATTAAATGATTTAGATTAAAGTTGTATAATAAATGTGTTGTGTTTGCCTTATCCCCATGCGTTACGTTCTGTTGGTGGTACAGCATGTAATCGACTGTGTAAGGGTTCAGTATTTTGAAATTACTTTGTGTTGAAGAGCATTATTGAAAACCACAAAAACTTTATATTTTACGACTGCCTCTTACAATTTAGACATAATGAAGAACGACGCGGGTTTCTCCCCATCGCAATACCCGACTTTTCAGTCCGAAGACCGACCTAGCAGTCCAAACACAGATCATCTAGTCCAAACATGACCATTCAGTCCACACACGGACCATTCATTCCAAATACGTTAAACTGACAGTCGCATATTGCTTAGACATGAATCTACAGATAAGGCAACTTAAGCATCGCCTGTTTGCGAGCCTGTGAATACAATCAGCAAAGTTAATTTCTCTATGACTATTTTTGCACCTCAACAAATTTAACTCGTTAATTTAGTTGCGCTACTCAAGGCATTGAACACATTTTTTTATTCAGAGACTATTCTTTACCCAGGAAAATCTGGATGGAAATTGCTGTTTATTTTTTTTGGTATTAATTGACATGCCATATCGATGATACTTGCATTATCACTTATAAACAACCGCGACAACTTAAAACATTACCAGCCTGATCGCTGCCATACTTCAAAATGAGTAAATAATGTGATCGCATACGCATATGATCAATCACACGGGATTGATTGTATCATTTACGAGTGTTAACATAAAGGAATAAATCACTATCGTACTTTTGTATCAATAATTGCACATTAGTAAAAACAGTTTTGACAGAACGGTTTAGTATTCGTCAAACATGTAGCGCATTTATTGAAAGACATTCCAGTTGCTTTACATGGTGCTGGATCAAGATACTTTTCTGGATTCACAATTAAACTTTAATTGATGCAAACACATCGGTAAGTGGTTCTTTATTTCAATTTTTTTTTCAATTTCTGTAAAGAAGTTCAACTAGTGCATAAAAGAACGTTTTTGATGCGTATGGCTTGTTGTATACATCAGAATGCTATGTATACAGAAAGTATGTACACGGTTATGCAGCACGCAGCTTGAAATTTTGGCACCGATTTCAGACCTATTAAATTATTTATTCCTAAATCTTAAGATATCGACACAAACTGCAGGCAAAATGTATGCACTAGATTTGCGTGAATGTATATCAATAACTTGACAAATTTGCAAAACAAAGCCCGTGTGTGAACACCTGAAAATCAAGATGATCCTGCAGCCTGTGTAATGGTGCTTAAAATATTAGGACGATAAGTTCAGATTTGATTTATTCTTAAAGCAAAACAAACAAATCATATTCAAATGATACTGATTTATAAATTTATTTTAACCAAAAAAATTATACTTGCATATTTATTTACAACCAAACATTAGCAAATGTGTCGAGGTAGTTACACAAGTATTCATGTGAATTTGAAATATCCGTTCCCAAACTGTTCCCAGGCTGTCATATGGATGCCTGACATTATCGGTTGGGGGTCAGGTATGGCAAATGTCCATAGATACGGGTTAAGGGGCAGGAATTGGCTGAAGAGGCAACAGATAAGTGTGTGACTTATGGACGGGTATGGAACGGTAGATTCCGGTACGGTAGGATTGCGCGTTCAATGTTTCACTCGCCATTTGGTCCAGTCGTTTCAGTGTGCGTCCGTTTTACTCTTTTGAAACCAACTTCCGCTCTACAATTACTGGCATGGTATGTCATAGATTTTAAGAAATCCAGAGTTGACACAGGGGTAAATTCCGGGCCGCCATCCGACGCCAGATTATCTGGTATTCCGAAAGTGACAAACGTTTTTCTCCATGTAAGTGAGACTTGTTGATCCATGTGTAGATTTTCACAATCGGCCAGTTGAATATATGTCGATTATCACAAGATAGTTCACACATTTATGATGAAAGAAGTCAGCACATATGCATTGACAAGAGTATTTAGCGTACACCAATTGTATCAGGGGCGAATTCGGTTGAGATGGCGCAATTCTATTGCAGTGTTTAAAATTCTTCCTCATATCCATTATGTCGGCTTTGATTCCTGGCCAGACTACTGATTGTTCCGTTCTAGATCATCGATTTGACACCTTGGTGTGCAGAATAAAGCAATGCTAATATATTCTGTCTCGATGAAGAGGAAATCACAAGTCGAACTATGTAAAATATGACACCGTCACACGTAGATAACTGGTCTCAAATCCCATAGAAGCTCCGTAGAGAGGATGAGGGATCAGACTGACTCAGTGATCTCTAATAATTAGTGCATGTTCTTGTCATTAGATGAAGCCATGCACACTTTCTCCCACGTTATCCATTTCAAGTTTTCAACCGATCTGATGGCTGAAGAGTAGAGACAGGATTCATAGTGCAAACAGACTGCGAACACATCATCAATTATTACGATAGACTGCATCTATTACTAGCTGCGTTATACGGCTTCTGGTGCTCGATGTACGCACCGGGTATGTACCGCATTTTGAATTTGTAACGAGTAGTCTTTTCTTTTAAGTTTCGGAGTGGAGCATTTGAGATACTTTAATCGGGTCTATCTCCTTATAGTTTTAAGTTGAGCCTATGGTCCAAAGCAATAATAAGATTATTGAATCCGAGCACAAAAGAGCTTTTTCAAGTGCATCAGCCCCAACCAATTCTTCTCCCTGAACCGGTGCATATCGCGATTCGGTCGCACTAGTAAAAATGTTCCCCAACTAAAGTGGTTTTCCAGCCAGTAGTACAGCAAATTGGTTCAGTCTTAGCACATTCACAATATTTCTGTAAGAGCCAGAACCCTATACCAGTTTTAGACCAATCAGTGGCTAAGCAAGTTTGTTTACTCGAATCCAATATGCGCACACAATTTTTAATCTCGTTGCCTTTGATTCTTGGACTATATCTTCTAAATGTGAGTCCCATGTAAATGATGTACTTTGTTTTAATAGTTGACGGTATGGGAACATCTGGTCTGCCATACTAAACGCGTAGGAAAACATTTAATAAGACCGAACCGTGAGCGTACATCTATGATGTTTTAGGGTCTTGGGAAGTCGAGAATGGCTTGGATATTTCTCAAACATGGTAGAACACAGTCCAAACCAGCAAATTCCACACTATCTTGAGCACAGACAAACTTATCCCTATTAAGTGTTATACCGTTCTGTCCACAAATTTCAAACCAGATACATGTCTTGTGGACGAAGGGGTAACTGTGGTACACAATCAACGCATCAAACACAGTCTTTTGTGTACCATGTTGAACTGATGGAATGGAGCCTGTGTGTGGTGGGTTTGTCGGACATCATGAGTATTTAAAGCCTGGAATTCTACCTTGCATCTGGGTGTGTTAATTTGGGTGTAAACTTAAACTCACGTTAGCTTTAATATAAACCTACCACCGCCCTATTCCGTCATGAAATTTGAGATGTAGCTAATTATTTTTCCTTATTTCGTTTCGTCGTTGTTGCGATATTGTTTATACAACCGAAATAGAACACTCAATTATTGTATTGCAATTCCTTTCCAATTTTACATTCAGAGAGTCGACTCCATATCAGTTTATCACAAATTCTTGAATTCCTCCTACAAGTTGCTCTCAAATACCACAACCATTCATCTTATGTCATCGTTGGATTCACCATCGGCGTAGCTGTTTCCATCTTTGTGGTAGAAGAGTCATTTAATTCAATTTCAAGGGAACTTTTCACAGAATTTGGCATGACTAAAAGTTTGTCATTAAATGCTTTATATTGATAAATGTAAACATTGTATATAAAAAAGCTCCAGTAAAAACAACAATAAAATTAAAGAAAGAAAAATGTAACCCTCAACTGGGACCCCTAGAGTAAAATTCTAACGCTCAGACCATTGGACCATCCGTGCTCATACAATGAATGTGATGTATTTTATACTTTATATAAGCGATCCTCGTAGTATCCATAAATAAAACGACAAACTCTCCAAATTATTGAATCGTTTTGTGTTGCAACGTTGTATTATTTTAAGGTTTTTAAATCGTGATGCTTATAATGGATATTTTAGGGCATGGTAAATGTTTAGTATTACTGTTTCCTCACAAATACCATAACTACAACGAAAATATGCGAATCTGAAATATTTTTTTTATTTTGTCAATTTTACAAAACGTGAAAATATTTCTTTAAAGCACACGTTTATAATGGGATTTTAAACATTTGTATTGATGTTTTAGTGACATAGTAGAGTAAAATGGATTTAAACCACATACATTGTCTTCGAGTGTACATCATTAACAGGTAAATGGTTTATGCACTATTTTCATAACACGCTCCTTGCGGAAAACATGCTCACCTCGTCTTCAAATGATGACATCAGCAAATCTTCCACGTCATAATCGATCGTTTCACATGACATATTCTGCCATTGCGCAACAGCACACTCTTTATGTCGAACCTCATTTGCTCCCGAACGAGTACTGCAATGATGCCCCCAGCACTTTCTCCACAAGCAGACATACTTCGTTACAAATAAATGAGTGCTCTCTCGCTCGCCGCCCATTGTCTACACTTGCAACAGTATCTCAGCAACAAGAACTGGTTTGAAGTTTCATCATTGTTCTATGTTTGTCAAAACCAGTGCAAGTAGCATAGATCATAAGTACTTACATGAATACTTACATATTAATATTTGACTTTTAAGGTGTTTGTGAGTAAGGTTGGCGGATTGTAAGTGATAAAAAGACATCTCTCTCTGATGTACGTTGTTATACCAATCTCATGTTGATTAGTGACACTATTGTTTTGTTGTATGAGCTCCGTGTTTACAGGGATAACAAATTGCCACACGTATGCACGTCGAGCAATAGTTGTATGGAATATATCTGAGGCAGGTATCATTGCCTTGTAGAAAAACAGTATACATGAGGATCACACGTTCCGCGAACGTGTACAGTGGAAGCCCCGTCATGAATGTATTTTAATCTCTTCATTATGAGAGAGAACGCGCGAATAGAGCACAAAACGAAGCAAGGTACCACGTTTTATGACATTGGAAATAACATGCGTTAATAATGTCTTGATATGCAATCAATTGGAAACATTTAAAGCACAATGTTACGTTTTCTTGACTTGCAAGACTCTCTCCTTCATAACGAATCCGAATCGATAGTAAGACTTTTTGAAGGATACCTTGGATTACGGCGATGTGCATGGTTAAAACTCTCGTATGCTGGAATGTTTTAATTTCGTGAAAGGGAAGTTGATACACGCACTATCATACATAATCAAGAACAAAAATTACAAAGTAACAACAGCTTATCTTTTTACTCAAAACTGAAAGATTCAATCACTCCTTAAGCACAACTGTCAGCAATATCATCTCTCCTTGGCACGCAGACGGTTTATCCATTTGCACATATTTTGTGTGAGTTTCCCTGCTTTTTAAATCGGCAGGACTGGCCAAACATGTTCCAAGAAAAAAGTCGTGACACCGTTTCTGGCTAAAACTAGGAGGGGATTAATTGGCAATTAATAAAGAACAAAGTTTTTGTCACGTAATGCTAAACCAGGAATAATTTACTGACGAAACCGTGATATAATGGTGATAAAGAGTATCCTTGGCAGAGGCAAAAACATTGTAAAGATTAACAGAACGAGTGAGGTTGCGATTTCAGCTACTCGCCTATTTTTTGTCTAAGCGAGTAATCATTCACAAATTAACTTTTATTATTCACAGATATAATATATGTCCTTTTCATTTTTAAACTTTGCTAGTCAAAATATTGTTCCTATTGATAGTCATTATAAAAATTGTATTCTTTAATAAATCATAAGGATTTTTATAATAAGACAAAGAAAATTATATTTTGGTAAAACTTCACAAACAATCACAAGAAGTTGCGATCGAAACAAAACAAATTTTAAAGTGTCTTTTGGGAAACAAAAATACACCCCGCAAGTTGTTATATCAAATATTGATTCAATATACTTATTCACCGTATTTAAATGGTTGCATTCGGGCATCGATAAAATAATGGCACGAACTGGCTTTAAAGGGGCCTTTTCACAGATTTTGGCATTTTTTAACTTATTCATTAAATGCTTTATATCGATAAATGTAAACATTGGATCGTAAAAGCTCCAGTAAAAAATCAAGAATAAAATTAAAAAAGGAAAAGAACATTGCCCGGACCAGGTTTCGAACCAGTGACCCCTGGAGTCCTGCCAGAGTCCTGAAGTAAACACGCTTTAGCCTACTGAGCTATTCCGCCGAGTACACATGCTGAACGTATTTTATATCTTATATAAGCAATCTTCGTAGTTTCACAAAATTTAACGACAAAAACAGAACTCTCCAAATTATTCAATCGTTTCGCGTTGCAACGCTTTATAATTTTTAGGTTTTAAAATCGTCAAAAGATGCATATAATGGCCCTATTAGACCATGGTAAATGTTCAGTATTACTGTTTCCTCACGAATATCATAACTAAAACGAAAATATGCGAATCTGAAACAACTTTTTTCAATTTTGTCAATTTACCAAAGCGTGAAAAGATCCCTTTAAAAACATGTTATTTCGTAATATGTTTTAATTAATTTAATAAAACTTGATATATTCGTGTAATCAACAAATAAATTATATACATGTCCTTCAAATGTGTTAATACAAAGTCAAACAAATAAACATAAATAAATTTGGTTTCTGTTCTTTTTTTCTAGTACATTTATTATATTTCGCCATTGTAACTTTATAGTAAAATAGAAAACGGATTCAACCCGATCGACCTATAACGCATACTAACATAGCAAAAAAGTACCGGTAATATTCAAATAGGTCATCTGAACAGCGATTCTACAGTAAGATTTTCCTTTAGTGTGAGAAGAAACGTGTTATGATCTATCTAGAGAAAAAACAATCTAATCTAATTTATTACATTAATAAAAATGCAGGGCAATAACTACATCGTGGTAGGAATGCTGCATGTTGATAGCTGAATTGACATCATTTTTATAATTACATGGAATGTATAAAATAATTGTTTTATATAACACAACATAACGCCCAACATTATGACCAGCTACCCGCATTTTCAGGAATATGAAGTCACATTAACAGTAAACAGAATGGAATGCACGAATAATAGGTTAAATTGTATTTTTCATAAAAGGACAATTATGACCGGTGAGTAATGAATAATCAAATCGGAATGACGTCCAAGAATTAACGCTTCCACTATATCAGACTCCCGAAATAAAACACAAAAAACGGACAATACGGAATTATGATTGACGTTATTATTGACAGCAATTGCGTTGTCATCCTAAAAAATAAAGCTAGATCAAAAATTAAAATTGAAAGACAAACTGGACGCCTAGCACAATCTACTTTGAGGAGCATAAAATATTTCTCACCTAGCTCTCGCCACACACATGATTAAAAACATGCTGCATACTTTAATAGCAATAAATTGGAGGGATATGGTTATATGACTATCGATATATTGTATTGCACGTTAAAATATTATTCTGCTTTCATTTCATTCATACAATGTTTAAGATATCTCCATCATTCTGGATGAAAGATAAAGATTCTAGAAACAGTTTGCTTAACTCATTTATGATGGAGATATAGTTAACTTTGCTGTCTTAAACTACCTTTCAAAAAGCCAGAAGTACAATGTTCAATACCAGGCTGTGATAATGAGACACCCAACTACGAGGCGGCAATCGTAGCTGCACTCCTTAATACAATGCTTCATTTCTCAGCTTTTCCTCATCTGCATTAGGTAAGGTTGAGAGTGTAAGACGCTCTACAATCACATCAGCAGGAACCGCTGAGGAGTGGACATATTTCGAAAGCCGGTGCAATGACTTCAAAGCCACTAAGATTAAAGGCAAGGAACTAATTATTCAGCTCCTTGAATGTTGTGACGAATAATCGCACAAGGACCTCACGTGTTCTCAATAAGGCCGTCTATCTTATAAAGCCGAATAAAAGCCGTCTAAGTGGCAAATTATCAGTTCGGGAAAAAAACAAATGGTCGCTAGATAACAAATTGTCACACGATTGTGAAGTAACTGTTCGTGCATCTAGAGCAGAACTTCGTGGGCAGGCTGGGGTTATGTAAATTCAATCTGGAGTGTGCTCATTATAACCACATGTTTTATTACATCGATTTTGTGTAATGCGAAGCGCTTATTCGCGGTCTATACGATCAAGAGACAAAACTTGACTTACTAGGCGCAGAGAACCAAAACATGAGTCTTTGGGAAGTGTTCAGCTTTGTTTACGCTAAAGAATTAGGGAAGCGTTCTGCTTCTAGGTTAATTTAGTCTCAGGGTGCTGTCATCGTAACAAAAATCATTCCATTACTAACGATCATACCTTCTAAACACATGTAGGTACAAGTAAAGTACATATCACACAGGAGAACACTAGGCTTTACCACTTATGAAAGGACCACCAACTGAAAGTGGACCCTCAAGCTAAATCCGTAGCTTACCATACCCTTGTTCATGTCCCTTTTCATTGGCCTGAAGAAGTTAACGCCGGTCTGGATCAAGACGTAACATTTTGGAGAATAACTAGTTTAGTTAAACGGATGCAGAATTAAGAGGTCCTACATTCGGCGACGAAAAAAGTACAGGTGTTTTAATGGTTTCTGGTTTGTAGGGGAAGGGGATGGAGGGGTCGTCGCAGTGGAAGCCGCGGATAGAGGGCTAGCCCTGAAGGAACAAGTAAAGAACCGAGATATCCAATGACATTGAAAAACATACTACCTGACCCCTGTAGAAAGTCCAGTGGATTATAACCACTGCGTATGTAGGGTAATAATACGGTCCCTTGATATAATCCCTTATGGCAACTCATTATAAAGTTAGACTAGAACCGATAAATTTCTTATCGACAAATAGAAAATATATCTTTCATTAAAGTTCTTTGTTATTGATTTATAAGCACTTTTGTAAAAACGTTTAACGTAAATGTAAACTTTGTAAGATTGAGTTGCAGTTTCAATAAATTGTGCATAAAAATGATTTTCAGATGTTTTATAAGTCGGACCTTAATGTATCTCTTGCAAAGAATTTGTTGTTTGTTCCAGATTCACGTGTTATTCGACAATCACTTTTGAAAAGAAATGATGGAATACATTGATGTCGCAGTCAAGTTCAACCGTGATAAGACAGTTTAGGTAACTGGAAACTTAATAGTGCATGTTACGACAGCATATTCTAGTACACCATAATCTGTCCTAAATAAGTTAATTAGTATTAAATAACTAATAAAGTAACGAAGGGACAAGCAATATTAGACTAAAACCATAAACGTAACTGTATAACAGACATCATCCGTGTTACTTTGCGTAAATTGTACATTACTTGTATACATTAAGGCAATAAGTTTTATTCCGAAAAGCGTATATTATGTTTAAATTTAAACACCAAGCCCTATTCAACACGCCAAGCATACAGTAGCTTAATAGGATACATCATATGAATCTTTTGTACATGTGAGGTTTTTTATTAGGCCTTGAGATAAATAAGTGGACCATAACAATGTATAAAAGCCCGATCTTTTCACACTAGGTCATGCGGAATGAAAGGGTTTTGTAGCTAAACTTCGGCTTATATAGAATACAGCTGTCAGTGTATTGCGAAATGAATTTGAATAATCTACGCCTTTGTGACAATAAATTCCGTTCAAACAATTAACAAATTCTTATTCAAAATCAACAATAAATAAGCTTCAGAGCGAATGAAAACTATATTATATCCATTTTTCCACTGCATCGGTGAGAGAAATGTTTGTCATCAACACAATTCCATGTGTATGATGTAAATACTTAAAATCTTAGGATGATAAAAAAAGTATCGCGTGAAGTTTTTTATGTATCGCCTAAAATCTGGTATTGAATATGTATTGCTTTCATTGTGTGATTTTAATTCATATCTGAAATCATCAAAGTATCCTCAAAGCTCTATAAATAAACATGTTTAGTGAAGGATCTTTGATATAGTTCAGTGATGATGTAATATGATTCGGATTCATAATTTGTTTAACGTGAAATATTTTCTCGTTGAAAGTTTGCGAAAATAACAACATAATGGCATGTCTTTGATGTATGACGAGAATTATTCTCTTGACTTGAGAAAAATGTGAAAACTGCGCCATTTGTAAGCCATAATTCGATGTATCGTCTGCACCAAGTGAAAACCACTTCATCAAGTTTTGAACATGCGTGTCTTCACATATGTCGTTCAAACTGTATTTGCAAAATATGAAGCAATCCCAGAACAAGGAAAATATTTTGTGTAATTTGAGTTGTATTATTTCTTTAGTTCAGACGTGTTCAAGGGGCTTACTCACAGAAAGTTGAAATAACGATCTTGCAAAGTTGTATTCCGAGACTAAAAAAAGAACACTTCACATCCGAAAACGCTTTTCAATACTACATGCTGAATGCTTAAATACAAGCTTTCAGTTATCTTTCTTTCTCGTTTTAAAACTCTTGGCATTTTCTGTTGAGTGTAGGCATTCTCTCACAAGTTAAAGACTTTAAAATAAATTTGTTTAAGGATACTGATAATATTTGTGTTCGTTTTTGAATGGCTCAGTCCATTATATTTCAGTAAACCCGTATTGTAAATGCTGCTACAACGACGATGGGACGATCAAATATCAGAATTACGCCATTCAAGTATTTGGCATACAATTATTCACCTTGTAATTATTCGTCGATTGTAGACTACGTCTAAACATTATGACCATAAAGTTGCGCTCCATATACCCGTATATTAAGTTTGAATTAAACCACCAAGGTCTAGTTAACACGTCAAGCATACTTCAGCTTAATGTAAAGCATCATGCGAGTATTACAATCACGTGCCTTCAGTCTTTTTTAGTTCGTGATTATCAATTAACGAACGGAGAATGTCAATCCGATCGACTCTATTTCGGTCATCGGTTTGGTACTTTTATATTGACATACTTTGTTCAAATTTATGTTCAAACTCACACAAGTGTTTACTATAGAAAATAAAAATGAAATGCTTAAGTTAGGAAAGTTATTTCAGAAGCACTCAAGATTCATCATCGTTAAACAAATAACTAATGTAAAATCATTTATATCTTCAACTTTATATTAAATTCTTTCTGACATTATTGGATATTGTATACACGTACCTGCACATGATTAACTTTATATTAAATACATTTTTATATCATGTGATATGCTATATTTGAAATATGTTGTGTATAATATATATAGAAATTGCATTTACATAAGGTATACATATCCGGTATTGTGCCAATTCAACTTTATACGTGATTGGGATTCAAACGTTTAGTTTGTGGTCCTTTTTTTATATGCCGCTATATGTATTGCATATACAGTAAGTATAATTTATTCGTAATTGCGCTTTGACTAAAATAATATGTGGTTTGGATTCGAATTGTAATAAAACATTTTTTTTTAAATATATGTTAAGTTCCTCAATTAGATTTTAATAACATTCCTGCAAAATCTATTTACTTTATTATGCTCTCCCACATTTTTTTTTTGGGGGGGGGGGGGGGGGGGAAGCATATAGTCGCCGCTTCGTCTGGTCGTGCGGGCGTCCGTCCGTCCGTGCACAATTTTTTCCGGGCTATTTCTCAGCAATTAATGACGAGAATTCAATTAAACTTTATGGGAAGCTTCACTTCCAAGAGGAGATGTGCATATTTTCAGCCGGTTCTGGTCGGATGATTTTTTACAGAGTTATGGCCATTTGAAATTTTCCATTAACTGTACATATAGTGCAATTCTTGTCCGGGCTATTTCTCAGCAACTAATGACCGGAATTCAATGAAACTTTATGGGAAGCTTCACTACCAAGAGGACATGTGCATATTATCAGCGGGTTCTAGTCAGATGATTTTTCACAGAGTTATGGCCCTTTGAAATTTTTTAGTTGCTAAACCATCCATCGTATTATTTTGTCCAAAGTTATGCCCTTCAAGACGATTGCTTTTATCTGAATATATAGTGCAATATTGTGACAAAAAACAACACTTTGGGAGCATCACCCGTCTCCGACGGTTTCTTGTTTATGTATGTTGTTTTTTTTAATTTTATTAACGCTAGAAACAGTACAGTTAATGCGAACTAAAATTATGTTATTTTCTACGTTCTGTTCTGTTTAGTTCAAATTCAATTGCGGAATATATGTTAATATTTGCCTGTTAACTTAATTTGACCACTTATAATTTGAAAAAGAGTAACACTGAAATATATAAATATTCTGTTGTTTTCATGGGTAAATGCAAGAATTTAACTTTAATAAAAAAATTGCTTTATATATAAAAATATGTTTCCGTTGTAAACTTGTATACATGACAACACGCGGCATGCCTTTGATGTATGGCGAGAATGATCCTCCTGAAATAAAACAATTTAAGAAATTGCACAATTTAAGCAACGCAACTTTGAAGTAGAGCTGCATCAATAACAATATCCGTATATGCCAGTTAATAACGTTTTGAACAGAAAACGTCAAAGTTTGTTTTGTCTTATCAATAAATTATTTAACTTAACTTAAACTAGTTAAATAGATAACATTGACTTATATTGCTTAATGATTGATTTATGTATTCATCAATATCACATTTACAAACCGTTGGGCGGTATAAGTGGGCTGTTAGAGTGATAAATAGGCTCCGCTAACACGAGACATGTGATATATTGGCAACTAATTGGGTTTAATATTTACTGGGTGTTTCCGAATCAGCGGCGTAACTTATGTGCGATTCGTGAGAGATAGCCAAAGAAGTCAAAATACAGATTCGTAGATGCGAACATCACACTCAACTCTTTATCGATGTCAACAAGTAATGTTTGACAACATTTTCGTATAAACATACATTGCTTTGAGGGATGAGCTGAAATTATTTAAAAATGCGCTTATTTAATCCTCTGTAGTATCTAGTATGTGCATATGGTATACATCATATCTTTAAATCATACCTTTAAATATGCACAGTCGATAATATAAAGTCCGTGACCCCCCCCCCCCCACCCCCACCCCTCCGCTATATAGGGGCGCAATCAATTAAACGTCAAACCTCTCCAAGTAAAAGTTACTAACAACAACGATATTGTGGTCATGCTTTCTAATTAATGTCGTCGATAAAAAACAATTATTGTCGTAAGTAGGTAAACATCCTACACTCGTTGTTTATAATGGACATGTCTTCTTCCGATTATTCCTATGACATGAACAAACCACTCAACAAATGACCGGGAATTTTTGTGAAAGTATTTTACAAAAGACTTCATTTAATCAAAGGCTTGTGTTATAACCTTCCGTTTGTACATGCGTTCTCACAAGTACGTACTAGTACTTGTTATGTGAAGTGCCTGAGAGGTATCAACTACAACATCAAACAGGACACTTCTTGTCATTTGGAGTTGTGTCACGTACGATTTTAGTATAGAAACACTAAGATGTAGTATTATTATGAAGAACAGCCCTATATTGCGTATTGGTATGTTAATTCTTGGTATTTTTCATCAGACAACGGATATAACAATGATAATGACGTACTGCTCCGTGCAGGTATAAAATAAGTCCATGATTGTTTGTAATAGGTCGTTAAGCTTGTCGTGGATAGGTCGACCTCTGTTGAATACAAATTCACTGTCATCTTCTAAGGGACTGATTCATATTATGAGACATGTATTAAATTCTGTATCTGATTGCCTTAAATACCACCAAACTACTTAGCATAATTATGATACAAAGAATAGAATTTAAGAAAGAACAAAGTTTGTCCCAAGCGGGTCTAGAGCCAGCGTCCTTTGGATTAAAAAAAACTATTGCATAAAGACTGCACTATATTGTAAAACATGTTACACTTGATATAAATGATCTACGTTTTGTAACACATATTAACGAAAACGACATAATGATTTCACATTATACAAAAGTTCCACTTTTGAAACGTTGTTATTTTAATATGAAAATGAATCAATTATGCTGTATGTTCAGTATAAGCCTACGTTATTAGAATATTTCGCGCTATTTTATGATTTGAATCTTTGACACGAGGTTGAATAATTTTCATGTCGAAAATATGTAAACACGAATTTTAAAATGTGGAGAGTAAAGAATAGGATACTTTGATCTAGCTATGTTCAAACTATAAAAATATTTAAAGTGATGCGCATTGACATTTAACGTTTACCATTATGGTGTTATAAAGTATTTGATGAACGCAAACATTTTAGCAAACATTGCAAAGCGGAAACTTTAATATGTTAAAGCCTCTATAACGCTCAAAATCAACGAAATTTTCGTAAAGTATTTCGTAAAATAAAGTAAGCACCTGAACAATCAGTGAACCTTATAGCAATAGCCAAAATTTCAACGCTAGATGTGGTATGATTACATAAGTTTGTGTAGATACAAAATACTCGTTTTTATTTATTTGTGACATAATTAGTTCAATTTAATTTCCCGCAGTATCGTTATTACTCTATGTTTTCGGACACTCTTAGTTTTCGGACACCCCTATTTTTAGCAAAAATAATTATTTTGCGTGACTCTTAATTTTCGGACACACGAGTTTTCGTCCATATTTTATGTCTCTAAGTTTTCGGACAGTATATTGTACAGCGCTATTTTACCAAATTTCGGTCCTGTTTTCGATATGTAGTGACACTTCGATCGTGGGGTTTTACAACCAGATTAACATAATAAAACATCGCAGGTGCATGCCTGAGGGCAACGTACCATCACATTTGCGTTATTGGGTAAATAAGCTTTCAAACCGGTATTAAACAATGGTTTCGCCCGATAACATAAGCGTTATGACAATAACCAGGGTAGTGTCAATTAACCGTTCAATTATCTACCGCAATGGTACATGCACTACCCCTTCTCAGTAAAATAACTGTGACAAATAGTTAAAGCTTCAAAGTACGATGCTGCCTATTGCAAGTTTTACGAACAATGGACAACTATCGGAAATGAACAAACAAAGAATTCATAGTTTGCTTTTTTATTGCGTTAATTACAGGTTCATACTAGCGAGTATTGGTACATCACATACTTATCTTTGAACTCGTTCGTAAAAGTATAACCTTGTAGTAACTTTCTCTCAAATAAATTAAGCATTTAAAATTATTTAAAATGCAGTGCAAACATATATAACTGTCATATATACTATACGGCATGGTATTTTACAAGCGCGTGCTATTACCGGCAGTCGTTGATACAATTGACGCTATTTTCAGACACTTCAATTGTCGACTCTAAGTTTTTGGACACCTGTATTTTGTGAATATTTTTCGTATCTAAGTTTTCGGACACGAAAAAAATTAATTATTTTTAAGTGTCCGAAAACATAGAGTCATTACGGGATAGACGACAGAATTTGAGTACATCGTATTTGTTTGAGTATGTATGCATGTGCACAAAAAGTAAACGTTTCTCTTTTATAACAACATGTATATTCTTTCATCAAATTCTTAAGGAGCCAAGATGATTAGTTCCTGGCATGAGTGTACATTCAATATTTTTGTGAACAGCAAATATGAACTTCTATATTATATTGATAATTCGTTTTGCACATTTAATTTTCTAATAGAGGCTCATAGCAACATGCGGATAGATCGGGAATAAGTCAATTAAATAATTGAACATTAGGCGATGCTTATCGTATAGGTATTGATTGGTCTACATTTACATACAAATGGGTTAACGCTCTGTCAAAAAGATACGAATAAAACAAACATCAAAAGCATAATCAAGCCTCTGATATGGCGCTCTAAAAACGTTTAATGTTTCTCGAAGAATAAAACAAACAACCAGAACCCTATCAATCCACTAATCTGTAGCTCCTTTAATGAGAAAGTATTATCCCAGTTGTTCTAATCGAAAAGAATGTTGAACGATGTGCACAATTTAACCTCAGAGGGTGATAATTAACAAAACAGAACTGTATCAGCGTTGAAATGCAAGACATTCTCGCACAGGCTAATCTGTGATAAAACTTTCCTATTTAAAGAAAAACTCTTCTTAACAAAAATACAGTCTAGGCGGTCAGTTTCGTCCCTGAATAGACTGTACTTCCGAATTTCTGATGTATCGTATTTGACATTAAACTTGGTTCACACGGTTGAAATTTAGGAAAATGCGAACGTTACATTATTCTATAATGCATTTATAATGGAGCCATTTAAGTATATGAGCTGATGATTTTATTTTCCGTTTACGTAACAGGGAAACTGACGTGTATATGAACATATAAATATATATATATATGTGTAACACATTGACTTTATTGAATAGAGGTGTGATATTTAATTTGAAAAAAACTTATGTGTTTATGTTTTCATCATCTTTAAATGTAATTAAATAGTACATAAATATGTTTACTTTATTATCTAAAGGCTTGTTGGAAAAATAACATTTAAAGAACACATTTAGTACTTAATGAATTATGAACATATATTTATCTGAGAGAGTTATTTATCTAAAATACTAATTAATTTTAGGTATAACGCTGGTTACATTCGTATCAAAATCACTAGTATTGAACACTCAAAAAAGTCCATTGGAGATGTTAAATGACTAAGTGCCTTGTACAATACCATTAAAAGTCGCATGTGTATTTTCCTATTACTATTACCAATTGAGTGCCAATAAATATATTTTATACAAAGACAAATTAAAACCCATTTACACAATAAATATTTGAAGTGCTTTGACGAAATAAAATCACTTAATTAAAAATTACTAGGAAACAGAACGTTTTTTTATTTGTAATTATGACCTTGTTGAATGCAGTAATTCTTATTACTGCTGCTGTTGATAATGCTACAAGTAAAGCTGATGACGACGGCGACGACTATGAAGTAGATGCTGATTATGTTGATGATAATGATGCGATGATGACGATGGTGATTATTACATCGATAACGATGCTAATGTTGTGAAGAAGGAGGAGGTGGTTGCCAAGGAAGATGAAGATGAGGACTTGTTATTTGATGTCGATGTTGAAGATGAAAACGTATGATGAAAACAACGACGACAATGACGACGAAGACGATAATGATGATATTGGATTCGCACGCCACTTGTTTTTTGGAATTCATTTTTCCATTTTCATTCTGCATAATTATATATGATTAAAATCGTTTTAAAGCGCGTTTGGTTTGAGATAAATAACATTCTTAGGTAAGTGTGATATTCGGTAAGCCCTTAAAATGGTTTAAATACCAATGGTTTGCAACGACCGTCCTTAAGCTGTTATCAGTTTTTTGATCGCTTCTTGTTCATAGTTATTGTGCTGTTATAACAGAAAAAGATACGAACGATAATTTCGCTTAATTTTGGGAGCTTCTATGTTAGCTACAATACGCACATAAGCGAACATTAAATACGGATGGAGTATATACCCGATGATGCATTTTTTATATAATTTACAAATTATAGCTGACATAGGCGGTTCCATGGGGGGGCGGACGCGGCGTAGGCCCCCCCCCCTAAAATCGCCAAAGTAAAGTCAATTAATTTGATGATTCACACTTAACTAGATCTAAATCACCTTTTTAAACTTGTCAAAGCCTTCAAAATCACTAAAATCGTGGAGCTTCCGGGGGGCTTTGCCCCCACTGGACCCCTAAAACTATAAACTATGAACTTTTTTGGCATTATACGAAGGTACTTTGATGAAAGTATATAAGGCGTGACATGCTCGAGAAGTGGTTGTCAAAGCCTTCAAAATCACTAAAATCGTGGAACTTCCGGGGGGCTTCGCCCCCCCCCTGGACCCCCTTAACTATAAACTATGTACTTATTGGGCATCATAAAAAGGTACTTTGCTGAAAGTATATAAGGCGTTACATGCTCGAGAAGTGGTTGTCAAAGCCTTTAAAATCACTAAAATCGTAAAGCTTACGGGCCCCCCCTGGGCCCACTAGCAAGGCTTTGCCCTGCACCCACCAGGGGCCCAAGCACATCTTTCAATATCCCGCCCCCCCCCCCTAACCAGAAATTCTGGAACCGCCCCTGGCTGATTAGGTTTGTATTTACTCGATAGGTTGTTTCTTAGCTGATTTGTATATAAATATTTAAGATGTGTGACGGATTTAATTATAAGCTGATATATTAAATGTTATTGCTATTCAGTATTGATTATAATGAAGATGCAAGTTGTAACAAATTTTGAAGGTTTATTTTTCGGGCTTTAAGCAATTCTTACTTTGGAAGACACGCGTTTGCTTGCTCTTAAACATCTGCAATGTTCCCGCTCATGTGGAATTGTTTTATTACTATTTCCTTTCTCTTTATTAAAATTAAGTGGTACCAATTGTTTAAAATTTCAAACCGAGCACAGTAATAGCTTTAGAGGGTTCAAAATTCTTTAGAGTTAGTTCTGTAAGTGCCAATTCGTTTGCAAGATAAGCAACAATACTGAATTAAGAATAAAGGTTCATGCGCTTGCGACACTAGACTACACTATTTTATAAAAAAAAATGTTTTCATTTCGACCTTATTTATTTAAGAAAAAGATAAAAGTTGAATTCATTGAAAAACGATATTGCATAAATAGCCACGAAATAATTACATAACGACAACAGTCAGACAAATTACGTAATAGAATAAAAATAAAATATTAAGTATTTGTTTTTATTTAAAGAAGTAAGATTAAAGGGCATTGCATATCATAATGACTAGTTTACTAACAATATTACCTCGTTCTTATACATTTATATGATATCAAACAGTTAGTTTGTCTTTACAACATCTGCATCTTGCCCTTTGAAGTAATACTATGACATAACCTTAACCAAATCTTAAACATAAGCTTACAAGTCAACAAGTAGAGCGATCAGCTTATTCTTTAATCTATGCGAATTACATAAGGTCTACAATCATGTATAAAATGTTCTTTGGATATGTCACAATAACAAAGCTTTGAATAACAAAATATATTTAATTATTCGATTGCGTCCGCATGTCTATTTTTCCCTGCGAATAGCTATTTTTCGATTTATCTATGAAATGCTTATATAATTTACAAAATATTTTGTATTTTTCGTTCAACGATTAAAAGGAAAATTATTGGATGAGAATAGCAAACAATTGCTCGCTCCAATGTGTTGTAGTAAAATGTTCTGTTGAACAAATGATAAATTTGTGCGGACTAAGTGTGTTTATTCAATGGATAATCGTAACAGCAGATGCAATAAGCGTCATAGTAAGAAGCACTTGACACCGAAGGCGTGAAACACATTTCTCTTGTAGCAAATTGCTTCATGTGGCTTGCGTCTGTATACGTTTGGCTTTTAAAGGTGGTGCATCGTGATTAATGTGCCTATTATTAGATGAAGCATCTGCAAGAACTTGATCCATACATAGCTTAAAACGTTTGCTTTGGCAAAAGTGTATTAATAAACTACGTATTTAGACCATAATCAACGTGGGTGCTTAAAAAAAAAAATATTTTATAAATATTTGGGATGGGTATTTAATAAGGGTGTTTTACATAAATCATTTTTTTTTTAAATATGTCTGCGAGTTTTAAATCCTATCGGCTGAACTTTAAATTAAATCTATCAGAACATGTACTTTCCTTGTCAAACACGTGATAGTCTCTGTGTTGAGTTCAATACTTCAAAATGCTTTTTGTTGATGACAAATATGTTTGCGTGTTCGTTTTATTTTTAAAGAATAATACTGCTTTATCAAAAAATACATTGTTGTTCAAATGTTGACTTAATGTCTCTTTATACAAATTTGGATATTTAAGATTCTACCATTTCTCTTCTTATAATGTCTCATCATAATCATGACGTAATATTTCGAACAATGCAATAAACACATTGCTTTAAACCGATTATTATAATCACACGTTTCCCATAGTGCGTGGTATCTTTGATTACGACTGAAACTATATTCCACAAAGCAAGTTGCTTTTATGTGATGGTAAAGGCGTTATAGTTTATATTTAGCAATTAAAATTATATTAATAAAAGAAGTGACGGCAACAATACGATATTATTAATCAATGGCTCGGTTGTTCAGACAGGTTTCAGACAATGAACGTAAGAGACACGATCATATAAGTTTAATGTTTTTATTATATTCAAAAAAGGAGCATCCACCGTACTTTTTGGGTCAACGGAAGTCCACAATATTAATTTATTATATTAACAAACATCAATCAAATATATCCATTAGCTATATGTATCAAAAGCAATTTGAACAAACTGACATAAATAGGTAAGTCGTTCCAAATAAAGCAATCGACTGATTTTTCCAAATCACTTGATTTGATATGGATGTAATATCCAATTACTGGACCATCATATACTTGCAGACGTATGTGCTGTAAATGAGATTGGCTAAATGACGTGCCTTAAACCTTTGAGACACTGAGGTCAAGTTTTGCAAGTACAATGCTTGTCGACAATACGATGTCTAAAAGATACTGATCTGCTTTTGATTTGTGTAAGATAAGTTTATCCTAACTGCCTAACCCACAAACTTTCGTGTTTGTGTTCAATTCTGAACGATAACTTCTACAATAAAAAATAAGCTGATTGCTGCCACACTAGTTCTGACGATTTAACATAGACCACTTGTGTAACTTAAAACTAGTTCCTGCTGTTGGTTTGATAATGTTACTGGTGTCACTTTTAGTTTTAAAGACGCATGCCTGCTTGTGGAGATTGTGTTTGGGACGACACTAAAGCACTCGTTTTGGAGTAGCGGGACAGGCGTCTGCGATTCGACGTTCGAGGATTGCGGTGTTGTGCATGAGCAGCATACGTAATGTGAAACTGTCGATGATGACGTGGATGATTTGCTGACCTCGTCCTCTAGAGATTTGGAGAGAAGGTTTTCCGCAACGAGCTTGTACTAAAAATAATATTTAGACGATTTTAATAATTATGCATTGTAATTGGGAACCGATAATTACGATACTGGATTGTATTGTGTTGTTTTAAGAATAAGTTCATAAGCTAACTATTTATAAACTTGCAATTAAATTATACATAGTTCTCTACCACAAATACGGCGACAGCTGCACCGACGGCAAATCCGACGATGACGTCTGAGGCATGGTGTTTGTGGTCCCTGATTCGACTCAGGCCGCAGATAGATGCAGTGAAGACTAGAGCAGCTTGCATGAAAAACTTCAGAATTCGTGAAAAACTGATGCGGAGACGTCCCTGTATGTAAAACTTGAAACAGAATTTCAAATTTGTGAGTGCTCTGGCTCGATGTTATTTAGTATGCAACAACGATGTAATGAATCTAAATAAGAGTATAAACTACATCTCGGATACCATGACAAAAATGAACATGGTAGGGTAATAATAAAGCACAATTGAGTTTCAGGTTATATTTGAAATAATCACTTATAAACAAACGTTTCATGTAAAGAAATCGTTTATGTTTTATTAGTTTACATTTAAATGTTAAATCGAATGGTTTTAAGCGGCCGATTGTATGTATACAAATGCATTCGAATAAGGGTAAAAGTGACGACCTGAATACTTGTATCAGCCCGAAAAATTAAACTGAAAACACGCTAGATCTAAAAGAAAGAGTACATACGCAATAGAAAACGGATATGAACATGGAGAACGCCGAGTGCCCGGATGGAAATGACTGTCGGCTGTCACGAATCTCGTCGGCGTCGTGATCACTTCCGCTGCACGTGTACTCGGTAATGAAGCTGCAGATAAAAAAATATCTCAACATAAAAGTTTGTTATAGAAAACAACAACCATTTTCTGAAAAGGCTATTTAATACGTTTGATCGGATGTGACCAATTTAAATATAAAGAATCAGGCTCAGAAGAAAACTTCACTTACAATGAAATCACATACATCAATGTTCTGAGCTTATGAGGAGAAAACATGCTATACAAATGTTTATGATAACTGCTTATAATCAAACAATTTAATTGCCTCTAAAGCGGTTCTTAGCCAAAACGACGATTTATTATACTTAAAGCTGGAAGAAATATTGTCCAACTTACGAGGGGCAAAGCGATCTGTTAAACTGCGGCTGACATACATCAATGAAGTTTGGTCTCAAGAATCCAAGCTGTCTCTTTACGAATTCTACGAACAGTGTTTGAACTACGAACCCGACGAGGAACACAGAAAATCCCTTTGCGCAGAACCGTAAGTCTTCCAATGTTGAGCATGGTCGCCGACACTTCCTGTTGATGGCGTTTAAAACCTCCACAATAACGACCTAGAAAACAACATATTTCAAATTAGCAAAGACTTGCATGATTTCTTATATTGCCGTTCTTTATTTGTTACGTTTATATCCGGGTTTATGACATTTGAGTCAGGCATGAGACTCGTATACGACCCATAAATCTGGTTATTTGCTACACTGGTCTTCAACTAAATGACTGCCAGAACACGGTGGTGTTGTCAATCTAACAGTGCCAAAATGAATAGACGGTTAGGCAAATCGCCGGCTCACAAAAACATATATGGTTTATAACAAACTTTGTCTCTACTCACGCAAAAGACAGAGGTCCCAAATCCGGCGACGATAAGAACAGGTGTACTGATTGTATCTGGCCGGTAGGGGAGGGAGATGGAGGGGTCATCGCATTGAAAGCCCCTGATAAAGGGCTGACCCTGAAGGAACAAGTAAAGAACCGGAATACCCACTGAAATAAAAACAAAACAAAAACGTGATATTAAATACGGCGTGTGTGTCTTGGTACATCATTTACTCAATATCATTACATTTAAATTATCAATTTGCGACAGCTACACATGCGTTCCATATTGCGATTGTTTTTTTTTAAATAACGAAATTTTTTCTTTTCATTTATTACAATTCATTAAAAGATTTAAAAACAGTTGCAACATTAAATCTTTCCGGAAAACGGTAATCAAGGTCAATTGTTTTGAACAATTCAAATAACTTCAATCTTACTTATGTATTAATTGCATAGTTACCGTCCAGTATAATACAGTAAACCAGTTTTTAAATGCTACTAAAACGGCAAGGGACTGATCCAAGATTAGAATAACGCCAGGCAAGAATTCGGCGTACATGTGTAGCCGTGTAATTTTGCAAAAAATGTACAATACAGTGTACATGTATTCATTAATGTCATAAAGTTTTATTTCGGATACCCGTATATTAAGTTAGAATTAAACCACCAAGACCTATTGAACACGTCAAGAAAACTTCAATTTAATGTTACACATTATTTGAGTGGTTTATTCACGTGAAATCGTTTTTGACCTCATGCTTTGAAGTGAACGAGTGGAGTATCCCAACCAGGGCCGGTGTTCACCAACCGATTCTTAGACTAACGAATTAAGAATAGACATAGAACCAAGAAAAATTAAACTTGCTTGTGAATATATACAGGCTATCACTTGCAATTATGTCAATTAAAAATGCTCTACATAAAGTATGATAAAGATAGGGATGTATATTCCCTAATATTATTTCGTATTGACCTACTCTTCAAAACTATATTGTGAGGTATGGGGGGATAAACTTAGCTCTTTGCGAGAATATTAGTATTTTAAGCAATAGCGAATACATTACAAATTAAATTTGACCAATTATGATTTGATAACAAGGATGTTACAAAAAACATCTATAGATATCCATTCGTTCAGAGGTAAATCAATAGTGTAAATTTTGTGTATTAATTAGTTTTAATATAGAAATCTTGGTCCCTTGGAAATGTATAAATCTTACAAAAATATAGAATTCGTTTCGGGTATGTCAAGAATTTTCCTCTTGTTCTTAATCATTTTAGGAAACTGCACCATTTAAGCAGGCTATAAAACAAGCCAATATTTGATGAATGAGGTACATCACTTACAACGTACCTAAATGACAATTGTATCAAGTTTTGAACAAATTTAAAGCGGTTAAAATACGTTTTACGTATGAAATATCTTCCTTAACCTTAAACACGGACAATATTGTTTAATACTTTTCCCTAGTTAATTTGTTTGAAGTTCATTTAGTCTTCTGGTTAACGAATTTATATAACTACCTACTCCATCTTTATTGTCACTATACTTGTATATACTTTTAAATTTCTTGAATCATAAAGAGTCACTTCTTTGATAATAGACACAATAAACAGCATGAAACTTATTTCTAAATATTAATCCAAGTCGAAAATCATCACGTACGAGACGTGTATCTTCCACCACCCATGCATCAATATTGGGACCTAACGCGCATTTACAAATCTTCGGGTGGGAGTAATAGGCTCTTAGGTTGATAAGTGGGTTCCGCTAAACGAAACATTTATATGAGCCGTGCTCTGTGAAAAGAGGTTTAATGCATGTGTGTAAAGTGTCATCCCAGCTTAGCCTTTGCAGTGCGCACAGGCTAATCAGGGACGACAGTGTCCGCCTAAACTAGATTTTTGCTAAGAAGATACTTTCTTTAAACGAAAATTATCTTAAAGCGGAAAGAGTCGTCCTTGATTTGCCTGTACGATCTGCACAGGCTAATATGGGATGACACTATTCGCACATGCATTTTCACAGAGCGAGGCTCATACAATTGTAGCTAATTTGATAGAAGTTGTACTGGAAGTTATCGAATCAGCCGCGTATTTGATTTTCGATTCGCTAGAGATATCAAAGGAAGACAAAAACTAATGGTGCGAGGATACGAATATCACACTTAGAGCATTGTCGAAATATCAACAAGTGAAGACCCAGTTCATTAAAACATTTTCGTATAAAAAAAAATGCCATGCTATTGAGACATTGGCTCAAATTGTTTGGAAACATCAGACAACTTTAGTTCATGGTCAGTTATTAAAAAAGGTTGAGACGATCTTTTTTAATCAAATCGTAAAATTTTCACAGTCGATGATTTTTATGTTGTTTGTCCTGCAATATGAAACGCGAATTTGTGTAAGCTGTTATCTAGGTTTGTTTTCAATCTAACTTAAATTCTAACACAGCACGTGCCAAATTTCATATAAACAAAGAAGAAAACCGTCTATGGGTTATTCTGCAATAATTATGGGCGGGGCTTTTACACTGAAAGCACGCGCTGTAACTAAACAAAACATGCCGATACATTTTCCAACAGCGTAATAATCCGGTATTTTATGAATGAAAGTCACGTGACAAAATACTACGCTATTAAAACAAATGCGTAAAATTGACCCAATTTCCCACTCCTTGAAAAAGTAAATAAACAACAACGATCAGTGTCATGTTTCAATTTCTGTCGTCATTAAGTAGGTAAGTACTTAGTTGGTAAACATCCTTAACTGTTTTTTTTTACGGAAATCTACTCTTCTGATTATTCCTATGACAAGAACAAAGCACTCAACAAATGACCGGAAATAACTGTTTGTATTTGATTGTTATCTGCGATTGTATCCTTTATGGGAAAGAATAATTAAAAATAACGTTCTATAATCTACGCTTTTAGTAATTGCCTCCACTTAAGAAATCACTTGTGAAGTGAAATGCCTGGGAAATATCAAATACAAAATCAAACAGGGATTATCATTATGAGTCGTTTCGCTTACTCTTTTCGCATACAAACAATAAGATGCCGTTTTATAAATTTCCATCCTATATTTTATTCCTTCATTAAAGTATGTTCATTCGTGGTATGCTTTATCGACAAAATATATAAGAATGATAAATACGTACTACTTAAATCGTATATAACATTGTTGATTCGTGTTGTGCCTGTCAGGCAAAATATATATGCATGAGAATTACGTACGACCTTTATCGTATATTATTTAATTATCAGCTGTTATGTCTAACATGCAAAATATATAGGAACGATAATGACGAACTAGCCCATGCTGTTATATAAGCATGTTTAAATCCAATGGGAAGTTCGTGATACAATTATTTTTACGAGGTCGGGTGGCTTTGTGTGGATATGATGTGGTAGGTCGACCTTTTCACAACAAAGGCACTGTAATCTTTAAAAGGATATGTAAACAGATTGGGGCATGTCTAAGTATGTACGCAAATACCTTCACCTTTTTGATTTTGTACACGGAACTGCTGAGAAAAATTACAATAAAAGGAATAGAATCAAAGAAAAAAGTTTTTATCAAGTGGGTCTTTAACAAACGTCGTTTGGGCTATATAATAGGGCTATTGCATAAAATACGCAGACATCAAGGGTGTCATACATTTAATAACATTTTATTCGTGATATTTGATTGGTTCGCGTTTGTAACGCTTTATGATTTTATATATAATCTAAATGATGATACTTTATCAACGAAACCATATTTTCAGTATGAATCTAAGTCATTTGTGGTATTTCACTTTCTGCTAGATTTATAGTGTAATTTTATGTATAGAATGTGTTTGGACAATGGTCATTTTGATAATCTGTTTATATGCCCTTTGAAACGGCATGCAACACTTTTAAAACTGAAACTAAACACGGTGTTTTGCATGTGTGATCAGGCTTAATAATGTGTTCGAATCATATAAAAAGTAAAAGTGTTGCTCGTTAACACGTAATGTTTACTAATATGATTATAGGTGCTACCTAATTTACGGGCAAAAGCTTTTTTTAAACATGTATTTTTAATAAATATATGGACATTATTGTGTTCAAAATATTATACTTTTGTTTCAATAATAAAGTAATGCATCCAAAAAATCAATCTTCAAACCAGTAACATGTTCTTTAAGATCTAGCATCTTATAATTGTGTGTGTGTTTTCTAGCCGCAGGAATTTAAAGCTGATTCAGTGGCTGCGATATAGTGGATATGGTGTCTGCTTACTGGCTTAGTCACTGGGAGGTCTATGTATTGATCCCTTAAGTGGGAGCATTCTTTAGATCGCCCTAATGACACTAAGTACTGGTCATACCCAGGAAACAGTTTGTTTCATCAAATGTCTCAATTCAACTTAACAGCTTGCTAAACAAGTTGATTTTAGTATACACTGATTTAACATAATCAAAATTATGTGTCAAATCAATTTTGATTGACAGGATTTTTTTAAAATCCAATAAGTTTTAGACTGTCAAATTACACACACTAAGGGGTTTTTGCTCGCTTCATTTGGAAAATGCCCTAGCCTATGGATTTTGGGAAGAAATTGCTCGTTTGGGAAAAATTCTCCCTAAAATTACTGCTTTGGGAAATGAAAAAGCTGGTGTAAGTTAGGATTTTTTGGAAAACTGCATGATTAAAAAAAAATTCAAGTGGGAAGCGGCCTTTAATAGGCCTCTGTTATATAAGGCTGAAAAGCCCTGCACTAAGTATTGAAAGCTATACCTGGAGCTTTCGTCCGTGTACTATATGGACTTCATCAGCAGAATGATTTCTACTGTTGGTAAATGTTAACTCCGCTAATTGTCTTCCTGTTTTTAATTATCAATGTATAACTATGTGGAACAGAATGGCAGCATACTTGCTTTGCAATTAAACTATTTTATAAATACAGGTATCTTGCAGGGATTTAATTTTTTTTCGCAAACTATTGTCGAATAGTTTAAATTGTTTCGCCACTAAAAAATAGCCATTTTGTAGCAATTCATTAATCACTGTCTAAACTGCATATACTTAGTTTGTAGATGTTAAGTTACAATTTGAATGGAAATAAACATAATGTTATATCATCTATATTTTTTTATTTAAACATTCAAATAACACATGCAATAAAACATAGATCATAGATTATCAGTAATCATATGCATGATCAGGTAGGTATTGATTTGTCTACTGAACTGAGAAAATTATTGTCAAACGGAGGATTCAACATGATGAGCCTATTTAAATGTCAGTCATTGTCTTTCTTGGCTAAGCCGCATGAAGCATGTACATGATGTTAGTATATATATATTCAGTACATATATAAAAAGGTTTATGGTATTGTGTTAAGATACAAAACACTTCACATCATTTATTTGCACATAAAATAATAGTTGCACAATAAGTAATACTGAAACACTGCCATCAACTTAAAGGAATATTTACGTATATGGAATTACAAAGTGATGTTATCTTCTGAAAAACTGTGGAATCAATGAAGTAACATTTTATTACCTTTTACAAAATTTACAATGCTGGTATTGTACTAGCGATAAAACATGTATCATGGAACAACAAGTAACAACCAATTTATAAATTACACAATAGAAAGGAAATCATATCAATGTCATTATGCATTGACTAAACAAACTATTTGCTATTCTTTAGAATAAGACTATCTTACTAAAAATGATCACAACAGGTACTACGTGCTTTTACATACTTGTGGTGAGTTTTGTATTACTAGTTTGGCATTTATTGGCAGACACTTGTCGATATACAAGCTAAATTTGAATGGGAACCTTCATATTTATTCAGCATAATTGCCTTCAAATTGTTAATTTAACAACACTTTGACAATGTTTGCACATCTGATCGTATAATGCCATAGCTGATTTTTTTATAGATAGACAGATATAGACTTTTTAAAGTTCTATTAAAGTTCACATATGTTCCATCAAAGTAAATCAACGAAACCAATAAACAAGATCACCACAGCAAATAACTGTGTGTATAGCTTGGAAACTTTGATAGTTCAGGAATGCCTCCTTTGTTGATTTCTGGAAACCAAAACTTCAGTTTTGCTCGATAGAATGGCTTAAGTGGTGCCCAGCTCTCAACTTGGCAGAACAGCTTCTAAAAACAAAAAAACAACAAATATCTTAGAATTTGATAAATGATGGAGACAATTTATAAATGTCTTGTTTTTTTTGTTGATTTCGAACCTGGAAGATTTGTTACGAACGATGTAGGTACGAAAATCCAACGGTATTAGATTTTGTGGTTTTAGGCCTAAACTTTATATAGTGATATGTAACCTTTCGGGATTTCTCAAAGTGCGAACAGACGAGGTGTAAATACGCTTAAAATAAGCTAAAAGACTAAAAAGTTACATCGGAATATCGTTCAATTTTGTGAATAAATGTGTTTCTGATGGATAACAACCACAACTTACCAGAATGTTGCTCATGATCACACGTAAAACTGCTTTCTACGAGCGAATAGAAAATGCGTCACGAATTCTGTCATTAAACAGTAGGGTGTCGTTATTTAAATACCGCGAGAATACCGGTATTCACCGGACGCTGTATGCGCAGTGGTTAGCTCCCCTTAAAAATTTGAGAGCTCGAAATCAAAGCCGATGTTCATGAATTCAGCGAATCAATGTTTTAAACAGTTTTATTTATTGATTTGTGAGGATAATAATTACAGTGAAATATTGAATTAATCGGATCAAATAAATTCGCAACTAAACAAACGGAGGAAGAACATGAACAAGATGAGTATTCAAGGGAGGTAATTGCATCGCGAAAATATATGTCGCGTGGCAATTTTTTAGATGTATCCCCTATGCCTATTGTTTTGTCCAAATTTCCATATGTATGAACGGTCAACGCCCGCTACGCGGGCTCTTGCCCGTGTTATGGTGGGTAATAAAGTCGTCTATTAAAGCATGCATTTGAGCAAACGTAGCATGACTGAAACTACATTATTTTGATAATATTGCGTAGCAGTTTGCCAGCACATTCAATTAGTGAAGAGGCATACATAATTGTCTTACGACATAAAACGACATGAATCAGATACTTTGTATATGTTTGAGTATCCATGTATCTGCAGAAATAGTAAAGGTTCTATGCTAACAAAATATATTGTTATTTTGAAAAATCCTTGAAGTTGAGAAGTTGAGGAGATAAGCCGCTGTCGTCATAAATTTAGTATTAGTCAGATAAGGAGCTGCGTGCACTGATTAACAAAATAAATCACGATTGATAGAAATAGTGTATTTAGTTAGGAGAGCGAGACTTTGTTGTTGCAAATATAGGCAATAAATCATATATAGCTCTCTATTAGAAGTTTATGGCAGCGACCTTTTTGGCTATTTTCACCAGACATAAATTATTTTCATTATTGGAAAACTCGTTGTTTTAATTGTGGCTTTCTTAGAGGGAATTTAAAACAATAAAACAATTTGCTCAATATGAACTGATTTAAGAGCATTGTACGAAAATACCATTAGCATGAATTTTTTTTAAGTATTTGCATTTATATTTGCCTTGCTATGATTATGTATGTTATTCATGTATTTGTTTAATCGAATGTATTTTAGAAAAGGATATCGTTGTAGTAATGAGACTGTTTAAATTCTGGAATTTAAATTAAAATAAAATAAACTTCCATTTTGGTGCGCTGTGACTTACGTTCAGTATTTACAATAAAACCGGTCTAATACAGTGTAAAGATCGATAAAAAAAATATATCAGTCGACCAGTCTATTAGAAAAGCTGCATTCATCAAACATTTTTTTCTATTTCTCTCATTCGTCTTTTTTTCCAATCAATTGTATGATGTCAATCTTTCTGCTTTTGTTTTATATTCCCGTTTGATTGATTCATAATTGGACAGTACCGTACTATGCGTTGCAAATTTGATTTTAAAAAATGGATTGTATTAATTGACACTTGCCTGATTTTTATGTTATCGTTATCTCTGTGTAAATATAAATATGCTAATTACAACCGGACATGCACTGATGGCATACATATTTATATTGTCTGATCCGATTGGTCAATAGTTGTATCCCCAGTTCAGTGTAGAAAGGAAGATCTAAAATTACTCGATGTCAACATGCAGCACAGTGCAAAACCGATCATTGACACGGAAAAGCAACTATAACGGTCATTGTATAAACCCTTTTCAGTGCTTTTCGATTTTCAAATATAAAAAAAGATAACAGAATGCATTTAAAGTTTTTCAATTACAAAACGGCGATTATTTTTGTGCATACATAAAGTCGTCTAAATTCTCAAGTTTCATTTCATTGATTGGCCTAAGGTTATTACAAGTATTGTTTTTCATTGTTATAAAAAACATTTGTCGTAAACTCGAAGGGAGTATAATTTTTAAATTATGCGATTAGCGACGCGTATAAATAGTGACACAAATGTTGATTTAATACTAAATTTACTGACCGAGTGCAATAGATTAATAAATCGCGTAGGTAGTCATACAATCGATGCTGCAACCGATCATAAAAATGGATACTACGGTAGCAGATTGATAGAAGATTGAAAGACTGGTGATGTCTGTAGTATTTGTCTAAGAAGACACTCCTCTAAGCTTCATTATATTTGTGATTTATTTAAACTGTTCTGTAAATATGTAAAAGCCACGTCCAATAGCAGCGTTTGTTTAACGAGTCAAAACTGTTTGGTGTATTTCGTATTTCGATCACACCCATGTATATTACAAATATCAATCAAACTAAAATGATTAGTTATTTAAAAAAATATAATGTAAATATTTAGAACCTTTTGTAGAGGTTGTTTCTATTTATTCGCGTAGCTTTAATAATAAGTGCAGAAAGTTAACAAAAACGCACACCATTACACGGACGCTGTGACACGTACTGCTTGAAATATTCGGGTACTTATGTGTGCATTCTTTGTGTGAAGAGAAATCATAGAATTATGCATTATATCGATAGTTTGTTTTATACGCTTGGAAATTGAAGCTTTTGTGATTGCTTGTGTTTACAGTTTCATATTTTTTTCTTAATTTCCTTACATACATTCCAGCTGTTTTGTCTTCCTTTAATAAGTTATGTCTGTGCATCTCCGTGACTAAATGTAAAACGCGCGGTCAAACAAAGGATAACAAAAGCTACTTGCCAATATATTAAAAACGCGGAAATTAAAAAAAAACTTCCTTAAGATGAAATTTGTAAGCATTTGTTGTTGGTTCTACCAACAAAAATAACAACACTCGTAGTTATTGTTTTGCAGTTTATTTACCGCAAGATAACAGGGGGTTATGAGAGGACAAATGGACAACTGTTGTGATTCCCGAGCATTGCATAAGTTTTGATCCCTGTGTATTTGGCAAATTTTAGACAGCTTATAAGCGCGGAGCTCAAAATCGAAAAGCAAAATATAAACAAAAATACTTTAAATACAACACTCACCATGCCCAAACCATGTGTTTAAGGTTTTATTATACTGGTAAGTTTGCATATGGCGTAATTTTCTGGTTCAAATTATCGGTTTATTGAAAAAAATTATCATTATCATCATCATCATCATCATTTTTATAAGTAGCATATATTATAATTATTATTAGTTTCATTATAACCAGTATTATTATTAGTAGTAGTAGCAGTAGGAATTGTAGTAATAGATGTACATGTAATAGTAGTAAAAGAAGTAGTTATGGTAGTAGTAGTATTAAGTGTATTACTTGTATTATTAGTATTATTAGATTATTCAAACAATAGACGTTGATGTTGAATCTGTAAAATAACGATGAGCCACAATGCTCTAAAGTTAATAAAACATTTGGTCTGTTCAGTTCAACTAAATCCATTTAATTAATGCCTTAAAGGGATCTTTTCACGATTGTGTTAATTGGCAAAATATAAAAAAAGTTTCATATTGGCAAATTTTCGTTGTATTTTTTTAGGAAACAGTAATGCTGAACATTTTCCATGCTCTTAATATCAATTATGTGCATCTGTTGACGATTTAAAACCCTGAAAATTATAAAGAGTTGCAACGCGATACGATTTAATGATTTGGAGAGTTTTTTTTGTCGTTAAATTTTGTGACAGTACGAGGATTAGTTGTGTAAAGTATAAAATACAACAATCATAGTATGAGCACAGATTGCCGAGTGGTCTATACAACAATCATAGTATGAGCACGGATTTGAGTGGTCTATACAACAATCATAGTATGAGCACGGATTGCCGAGTGGTCTAAGTATAAAATACAACAATCATAGTATGAGCACGGATTGCCGAGTGGTCTATACAACAATCATAGTATGAGCACGGATTGCAGAGTGGTCTATACAACAATCATAGTATGAGCACGGATTGCCGAGTGGTCTATACAACAATCATAGTATGAGCACGGATTGCCGAGTGGTCTAAGTATAAAATACAACAATCATAGTATGAGCACGGATTGCCGGGTGGTCTAAGTATAAAATACAACAATCATAGTATGAGCACGGATTGCCGAGTGGTCTAAGTATAAAATACAACAATTATAGTATGAGCACGGATTGCCGAGTGGTATAAGTATAAAATACAACAATCATAGTATGAGCACGGATTGCCGAGTGGTGTATATAACAATCATAGTATGAGCACGGATTGCCGAGTGGTCTATACAACAATCATAGTATGAGCACGGGTTGCCGAGTGGTCTATACAACAATCATAGTATGAGCACGGATTGTCGAGTGGTCTATACAACAAGTATAGTATATGCACGGATTGCCGAGTGGTCTATACAACAATCATAGAATGAACACGGATCGCCGAGTGGTCTATAAAACAATCATAGTATGAGCATGGATTGCCGAGTGGTCTATACAATAATCATAGTATGAGCACGGATTGCCGAGTGGTCTATACAACAATCATAGTATGAGCACGGAATGCCGAGTGGTCTATACAACAATCATAGTATGAGCATGGATTGCCGAGTGGTCTATACAACAATCATAGTATGAGCACGGCTTGCCGAGTGGTCTAACCGATAACAATCATAGTATGAGCACGGATTGCCGAGTGGTCTAACCGATAACAATCATAGTATGAGCACGGATTGCCGAGTGGTCTAACCGATAGACTTTTAATACAACAATCATAGTATGAGCACGGATTGCCGAGTGGTCTAACCGATAGACTTTTAATCCAGGGATTAGTGGTTCGAGCCTAGTAGAGGGTTACTTTTTTTTAAATTCTATTATTGTTTATTAGAGCTTTTTACATACAATGATTACATTTCTCAATACAAACAATTTAATGACAAACTTCAGTACATGCCAAAATCTGTGAAAAGGCCCCTTTAAGTGAAAAAAGCATACAATCAATATGCTGTGTGCATTCTCAAGATAGATATGGTTTTGAGCGTAAGTGATCAATAATTTCAAACATTCCCAAGAAACTTTTTTTTCGCAATATGTACGCGTAAGACTTAAACTTTACATTTTATCAGTTCAAAATAGTTTATAAGACAGCTCATCGTCCTAAACATACTTATACAATAACAACATGAGTTTGATGTAAATATAAACTATATCATTTCGATCAAGATCAATTTTAAAAATACATAAATATATAAATATATCAACACTGTGTTATGTGCAAAAACTTGTTTCTCAAATAAATAATGTTTGTATATAAAATGAAACTTACCAATAAGAAAAAATATCACATCCACTATTAGAGCCAACATGAGTCGTCTGCGACTGACCCGTCTATTATCCGGACACTTTTCCATGTTGCAATAGTCCCACAGGACCATTTAGACCGGAGGGTTGAGTGATTCAACCTTCTTTTATACTTGTGTGACACGACGAATCTGCAGCCACAGTTTAAATCCTTCTTTCTGTCAGATTGTTCGATTGCAATAATGAGGTGAGCGTAGTAAACTTCAATCAAGCTGTGCTTTACAGACCAACTAACCACGCTGAATTAACTGACAAGTAAATATAGTGGCTTTAAACCTAGGAGTAAAACAAGGACATATGTATACAAATGAACACCTAATTTAAATTATGATTTTTAAAATATGTCTCCGTTCAGTTTTCGTTGAAAATAGTGGTTTGATCACAGATAGTGTGTTGACATAAAAATACGCTACGTCGTTACAGTACATCGTAGACGCAATCAATTGTATCGTATAGTCTTTAAATCTTCGAATAGTTCTCGCATCTGAAAATACACAAAGGAAAATTATAAAAGTTTGTTTGTATGTATGTTGTAAAGGAGCTTACAATCACTTAACCGTTTTTTTTCAAAATAACATAATATGTTTTAAACTATTCTTTATATTATTCATAATCACTTCTTTTATCAACGCTCACAATAATATTTCCAACATGAGCGTAGGCCAAAGCTTTCTCAATATTTCGTGCAAAACGAAATGAGCTTCAGACCTACAAACTGACCTACATTTCTTTTGATGGGTGGGGAATAATAGCAAAATTAAATAAGACCACTGACAGATTGAACATAAGGTGCTTTTATTTTTCCCACATTCACATATAATTAATTTCAAGACCCTATATGACAAATTCGCAAATAAAATAAAACAAACAACAACCTACGAATCAAGTATCTGTTTTGACGCTCAAAAATTAGTTTTATGATTCTCTAATACTGAGAATGTTTTATGTCATTATTTCTTTTAAATGCACGGTATCGATATTCACAATTTAACAACAACGGGTGATAATTAACAAAACACAATGTAATCACGGTTGAAATGCATATTGTCATTACATGCACTTGTTCGCATAGAATTAGTACCCACATGTTTACAACGATTCGGTGACGCAAGCTTTGCTCAAGTAGGGTATAATTGATTATTCAGCCGCTTTTGTCCGTTCGTTTAATTTCTGTTGACTGGCTTTTACTTCATTAATTCGACTCAACATATTTATTTTAAATAAAGCTTGCATGCGAAAGTTTATAATAGAGAACTGGACAAGATTATGTTAAGTTATATTTTATACTGATTACATAGCCTTTTCGTGCATTATATTTATAAATGTGCAAAAACAACGCAAGTTTTCAATCAATCCAATATGCATATGTGAATTATTTAAAACTACCCAAACTACCCGGTATATATTTTATATGTTTCCGATACTCAATTACAAATCAAGAATGGGATCAATTAACTTTTGTTTAAACGAGGTAAGTAAATTGCTATTTTATTTTTTATTGGAATTATGCATCTCAGTCCGTCTTAAAATAATGTTGGGCTTATGTTTATCTCTGCAGCTTTTTAGCTATTGCTAGAGAAAATTGTATTCAAAAGATCTTCGCCGTTGCGTCATTCCACACACAAAAGATGCCAGTCTCAAATTGCTGATTAAGCCTCGTGCAAGTTTTCGAATGGAACTGTGTCGTAAGAACATTAGAGTGAGACCATGCATTTCCACCCATTATCTTACAACGGCTTGCCAATAAAGTCCGGCCTAACAAAAAATTATTCTTTTAAAACCTGCACAGTGATTTATCACCATCGTTGCACAGAGTCAAGATGTTGTGGATAGTTCGTGTTTCACCGCCGTGACGCCTCGTTGCATAATTGACGACGAGATGCTGATAAACGCCTTGACGCATAGTTAAGTTTTTTAACTCGACAATAAATCATTGTGTATGTACAGAGCAGGTGTTTTAACTTCAAAATTGTTTGTTATGTGTAACGGAGATTTATTTATGTTTGTCCTATTGGATTTCAAAATAAATGCATCCAGATGTTATATTAATGCCCATCTGCGGACCCGACGATGTTATTCCGTTCGCAATAAATAGTAGTTTTACGATCACAAAACCATTGCATGCCTGCTCTAATTTATTTATCAATAGTTTGTTGTTGCTTTGCAAACACGTTTATGCATGTGATTGCTCAATACAAAATGTGTGTTCGAATATCCAAAACAATACTGTTATTGACTCCGTCAGAAAATTGGCAAAATAATGGCATATCTTATAATTGCTTGTGTATGTTTCGAAGTTTACGAGGTCTCTCCGCGCCTGAGGCTACATGTTGAGATCCGGAGTGTGCCCCAGCACGCCTGTCTAATTATATATTTGACCCACGAAAGATGGCACGACCTTTGGAGTACAGCTGTAATTTCCTGTATTTGATTTTTCTCCTAAAGGTATTTTTATTTTGATGTGGCCTTATGCTGTGGTGGGAAGCCAGAATACCCGAAGGAAAACCCACCTATCCCTTATGGTGACCACCAACCAAACACAGATACTTACGTGGAGAAACGCGTGTACCAAGCACTGTGCTTACCGGACAGCCATTTATATTAAAACCAAGGCCTGATAGGCGGCATTGCAAGCGTAAAAAACACACATATATATCGGTAACTCACCTCAAACTCTTCACCAATGTGTGCTTTCTGTCGTGTAAACACAAAATGCAATGAACCCGTTATTTTATTATCATAATACGTACGTTATAAACGTCCTTTATTTAGTAGGGATTTTACTCTTTTATATAACTATGGCTTCACAATACATACAAGACATAATCAATCTATAATTAGTTTCTGAAATAAGCAATTTTCTGAAAAACTGAACGTTTGAAATTATCAGGTTTAAAAGCTGCTTAAAAATGCATTGTTTGGCGCCACTGTGAATAATGCAAATGTTTCGCTGAAGTGTATGTATTCTACATTATATGACATAAAGACAAAATAAAACAAAAGTTAAAGAAATATGTAAAGAGATTTTGCTAGTTACGATACAACTTATCCATCTTGCACTCTAAAGAAAGACACTTCAGAGACCCACGGCGTTATATAATCTACCAAAAAAAATGTATCAGGCAGCTACTTGAGTTATCCAAACATTTATATAACATACCCAAGATAAGTGTCAATGTTACTTGAGTGTCACAACGTTTTACATATCTCATCCAAGAATTTTTTTCAGTAGAATTGGTGAATTCTTCAAGTTAAGGGGAGTTATGACTCTGTTGTTATCATTGTAGATATATTAATTTAGATAGTAGTGAAATAAGGAAAACACAATTTCATAACTTTTTAATAAGTCTAATTATTATTCTTTGGTAACTGAAATACTTTCGGGAGTTTTCGTACTTTGTATACTACGTTTTTCACGCCTATAAAATGAGAGACAAAATGCACGTAAAAATTAATATAGAATTCATACTGTAGTCGGTTAAATATGTGAGATCATTACTTTCTTAATATGCGCGACTGTTTTAATTAGCATATAATGTGATAGGAAAACTGACGTTAATAAAAATATATTTATTTATTACATATCGTTACTTTAAATAGTAACAAAATGACGTCGCTAGCGGTCCTTTTATTCGTATCTGGCGAGCTAATATAAATTATATCGGCCTGCCTAATCGGTAAGATTTTTTATATCTGAAAAGAAACGGATCGCGCGAGGTCAATTGAAAAAAATGATAATGAAAATCAAAGCGCTGAATGCACTGAAGGTTTTCGCTATTGCATAATCTTAGACGCAGTTCAGTTTTCAAAATTATGTTATAGCTTTTTATATCGCAAGTTGGAAATGAACACAAGCCATTCAAATTTATAAAGAGTGTGTCTGAAAGCACAGGTCGAGATTTGTGTGCACTGTTTATCCTCAAATCTATTTTATAGAGATAACTTAGAAAAAATAACAACAATATGTCTCTTTTTTCACATTTAATTGCTTCATTTAAATTTATTGAGCAACAATTTTGCCGACATGACAGACTTTTAATGCAGTATTAAGCCCCGTTTTCCCTGAAAGCATCCAATATGTACAGATTTCAATGATAAACTGGCAAATGTCGTCGCACAAGCCGTATCGTTGAACAAGCTCTTTAACCTTATAAATGCTGTCTGCAGTGTACCAGTGGTTAAGTATAAACAGGCAGTGGTTATCCTTATTAGCTGCAGCTGTCGTCCCTAGCGTTGTTAAAGCATACTGATTTTCAAAACTGCCTCTCTACTTAAGCGTGAGCTAACGCTCACACTAAAAACAACGATATGCGCTTCCATTTTCTGTTCTTCCAACAAGCTATCTTAATTTATTTCAAATAACACCTTTTTAATCGTTTGTATCGAATTCTGACCATTCTGACCGAAAATACGATTTCCGAAATACAATCACTGGTCGGAGTGATTATTTTAGTCCTATAGACGTTCCAATTATACATGAAAAACACTTTATCTCAAATACCTTTTTTTCCAAACGATATATGCCTTTTTAAATAAATATTTTACTGTTAAAAGTAACCACAACGTCCGAATTGTTCTCAATCAAATCCAGAGGGTCTACCTTTACCCGGTGGGTTTCGTCACATAAATTACTTCAAACGAAATAGGTCATAAAGTCCCTTAGGTTGAATAAAACTTAAAGTACGGAAAGCTGGTTCTGCTACAAATTTAAGTAAAGGAACAACATAGAATTATATGTAATTAAAGAGATAACACACGACAAAGACCATCGGGCCGTTTTGTCGGTACACGGCCGATTATAGACATCCGGTTAA
Organism: Dreissena polymorpha; assembly: GCF_020536995.1. Lineage (NCBI taxonomy): Eukaryota > Metazoa > Mollusca > Bivalvia > Myida > Dreissenidae > Dreissena > Dreissena polymorpha. Next base: position 58,366,267 of record NC_068357.1, on the reverse strand, counting down.
CGCAGACGTTTGTATACTTAACAAGCTAAAGGCTTGTCAAAAAAATAACAGTATACAACATATGTTGTACTTTTATATAATAAACATTATATTCATATGACAGAGTTTTTCATTTAACAATACTGACTAAGTTTTTTTTATTAATACGCTAGGCGCCATTTGTTTAAGAAAACTTACTTGCGAATGACAAGAAGTCCAGTGTTTAGTCCTTCAACACACATACACATCTTTACAAATAAAATAAACAAAATTTATCATATCGCACAAGTAATGCCACAAATATGTAATTGCATTTAACAAAACACAAATATTAAAATAATCATTATTTAACCTCACCTTTCATGTGTGATGTATACATGGAACATTTTAACACTTATTCGAATGTTCTTTAATTTATTGTATATCGCTGGTATTATTGATATAACAATCCAATTGATAAGTTAATTTGCCAAGTGCTTAGTAAGATACCTTTGAGAAGTCACAAGTGTCTTTTCCTATCACCGAGTGAGTTCCAATAAAAATATATATTTACAAAGACCAAATAAACCCTATTGACACAATTAATATATCCGTAATAGTCGTTTCTTATTTACAATCGATTGCTCGAGAAGTTTTCATTTCATATTCTCTGACGAAGGTCAATAACCAAGACCGGATAAGATTGAAGCCTTTTGACAGAAAAAGGACATTGTTTTACGCGAAAGTTGGTTGGTGATTAGTACGAAAAAAGGTTTCGTAATGGTAATTATGATATTGTTTAACACTGCTGTTATTGTTGATACTGTTGATGATAAGGATGAAGATGATGACGACGACGACGAATAGGATGATGGCGATGATTATGATGATGATGATAATTATGAGATGGCGAGATGAAGATGATGAAGATGATATTGATGATGATAAGGATGATGATGATGATGATGATGATGGTGATGATGATGATGATGATGATGATGATGATGATGATGATGATGATGATGATGATGATGATGATTGATGATGATGATGATGATGATGATGATGATGATGATGATGATGGTGATGGTGATGCTGCTGACTGCTGCTGATGCTGCTGCTGCTGATGATGATGATGCTGCTGCTGCTGATGCTGATGATGCTGATGATGCTGCTGCTGCTGATGCTGACGCTGATGCCGCTGCTGCTGCTGATGCTGCTGCTGCTGATGCTGCTGCTGCTGCTGCTGCTGCTGATGCTGCTGCTGCTGATGATGATGATGATGATGATGATGATGATGATGATGATGATGATGATGATGATAATGATGATGAGAAGATGATAATATTGATGATGATGATGATGATGATGATGATGATGATGATGATGATGATGATGATGATGATGATGATGATGATGATGATGATGATGATGATGATGATGATGATGATTTTTACTCTAGGTTAAGCAATTGAACCCTCTTAATAGATTATATGAAATTGCTTAAGTATTTTAGTGGATAAGCAACCGAAAGATCTTTAAGTAAGCCACTCCTATTCCTAATTCTCTTGTTAAATGATGCAAACTTTTGTAGATCATTTTTTTCTTACCAAGTAAGGAGTCGACCGCATGACAAGATGTTCTTACTACGCCCGTATGCGATCACTCAAGATCTTTTAAACACACGCCCAAAATTATATTCTTTGTATATAATAGCTTCGTCACACTTAAGATGTGTGATGGAGAGTTTTATTTGCTGGTGTTGTTGTTATTTGGTTAATTATTCAATATACTGAAGATGCAAGTTCTTAAAAAAGTTTGAGTTATATGTTTGGTTGCTTCAATCAATTGATACTGAGATGTAACTAATCTGTTAAGTTGCAGCTAAAACGGTACGTGTTCGTTGACTTACTCTTCTGTAAATTAGAATACTTACGTAATCGGTATTCCTTGTTTGAAAGTCCAATCCGAACAATTAACAGAAACACCGGTCGATCGTTCAGAATTCTTAAGAGGCGGGTCTGTCAGTGAATATTGGTTTGCAAGACACGCATTCAATACATAATTATAATACTGGTATATGAACTGGTAAAAGTACACAACGCGATGTATAGAATAACAAAATATTTTTATTTCGACCAGACGTATTCTTTCAAGTCAAATATAAAAGGCAAAAACACTGAACATACAAATTGAAATTGTAGACGATAAATAATTGCATAATAAGCGCAGTCTAACATATTAAGTATTAATCTAAAGTTAATGCTACTGTCGCTGCGGGTTATTTTCGTATCATAATTACATATTTATTATTGCGGTATATCATTTTAATAAATGGCTTTTCGCATGAAATTTCACAATTTCGTTGATTTGTGAACAACACATGTATCCTGCCTTTGTGAATTAATGTCAAGGCATAGTCATGACCAAATCTTACGAATAAACTTACAATATAACGAATAGACCCATCACAATCACATTATTGTTAAAAAAAATATTCGGATTTGCAGCAACTACAAATATTTGAATGAAATAAAAATGTTGTACAAATCAAAAGAGCCCGATATTTCTATTTCCCCCCGCATCCGTTTTTTGTATTGAATATTTTTGTGATTTTTTATGTGCAAAGTTCACACAATTTACGAAATATCTTAATATTTATTTTCTTTAAAGGGATAATTGTAGCATTAAGCTGTTCGGTCATTAACTAAACAAATACAATTGTTGTCCTAGTCCGCATATTACAAGTGTGCGTTCTTAAGAGAGGTTAAAGACACCCACGTATAAAACGTAATCTACCTTGATAATACACAGTAATTGCCTTTTTGTTTATTGTATTGAAAAAAGACCATCCAGATATGTTGTCCGTTCTATAGAAGTCCAAAATATTAATTTATTATTTAGACAAACATCTTTTTTATTCTAAAAATATAAACAGCAATCAGATTAATCGGACAAAACAAAGTCGGGAAGTTCAATATGATGAAATCGACCGATCTTTCCACTTCACTCATTTCTAACGCCTTTAATCGCCAATTCATCAGCCATCATATACTACATGTATAACATAAATGTGCTTGAATGTGCTAGGTCATACGACGTGCCAACCACTCGCCCTCTGAGGAATTAAAGTCACTGTATGCAAGTATAATTCGTATCCACATTGCAATGTCTGCCAGACACCGGTCTGTTATTGGATATTCTGCAAAACTGCCATATATGGATGAAGCCTTGTAAGTCATCTGTGTGGCACAGTCAGCTGACACAACCAGACAACTATTGAACTTCACGAGTGTCCGATCAAATGTGCAACGTTTGGTAGTCATTGTGAAATATATAGTTCTCAAAACCGCACAACCGTTGTACAACGTTAGAGCGTGCTTTAAATTTTTGTAAGAAACGTTCTTCCAACCAGATTAACAAATTTCGTAACGGTTACTACTCCATTGAGAACAAATTCTCTGTGCTACACGAGTTCAGAAAAACTTATATAAAACACGTGTATAAATTCAAACCAGTTCTTGTTGGGATGATAATGTTACTGGTGTTGACAAAGGGTGACAAACGGGAGAACTCTTTTTAAGTTTTAACGACGTATGCCTGCCTTCGTCGAGTGTGTTTGGGACGTCATTAAAGTACCCGTTTTGGAGTAATGGGGCAGGCGTATGCGATTCGACGTTTGAAGATACTGGCGTTGCGCATGTGCAACATAAGTCATGTGACACTGTCGATGTTGACATGGATGATTTGCTGACGTCATCCTCTAAAGATGTCGAGAGCAGGTTTTCCGCCAAAAGCTTATACTGAAAGAATGTGCAAGTGATTACTATTTTGATGCAGTGTAAGGGGTTTAATGCATGTGCGTAAAGTGTCGTCCAAGATTACCGGTAGCCTGTGCGGACTGCACAGGCTAATCTGGGACAACATTTTATGCACATGCATTAAACCCCCTTTTTACAGAGCACGGCCCATATGTAAACGATTACTATTTGATGCAATGTTAGTGGGAGCCGATGTTAAGGACTTAATTCATTAGACTGTGTTGTTGTTTACATTATAAATTCGTTAGGAAAAAAACGCTATAAACGTGCACTTTAATTATATATAAATATACTACCACAAAGACGGCAACTGCTGCCCCGACGGTAAATCCGACGATGACGTCAGAGGCATGGTGTTTGTGGTCCCTGATACGACTCAAGCCGCATATGGATGCAGTGAAGACGAGAGCAGCTTGCAGGAAGAACTTCAGAATTCGTGAGAAACTGACGTGGAGCCGTCTCTGTATGTAAAACTGGAAAAAGAATTAGCGGACATATTTAAGTGTTTTGTTTCGATATTATTTAATTCCACAAAGACAACGATGGAAAAAAGGAAACTAGACAAGTGTATCAACTACATCTCGTATTTCACCACGGAAGAGGACCTTGTAAGGCTAATAGAAAAGCACACGCGAGTTTTAGGTTGCATTTTAATATATTACTTATAAATATACTTTTGAGTGCGAGAACAATAACTTGTTTTATGTTTTATTACAGTTTTAAATGGTTTGTTCCGTGGTATTGAGCTGCAAATTCAATGCGTTAAATGCATTTATCCATCCGTCTTTCTGGCATGGTTGAACATTTACGACTTATAATTATCCCTGCATTATAGACTTAAAACACGATAACTCTTGAAGTTGTGATACATACGCAGTAGAAAACTGCGATGTACATGGAGAAGGCTGAGTGCCCGGATGGAAATGACTGTCGGCTGTCACGAATCTCGTCGGCGTCGTGATCGCTTCCGCTGCACGTGTACTCGGTAATGTAGCTTTAGAAAGAAACATTTCAATGTTTGAGAGTAAAAATTACCGATGTAAATAAGAAAATAATATTCCAGAATAAATTTACACTACAAAATACTCTCTCATGTTTTAGCTTTTGATGAAAGCAAAAACGCTGTAACAATATTTCTGAAAAAAGCTGATTGTGACAATTTTATAAGCCTCAAAGCGGTTTGCACACGCGAAGATGATAAGTAACACATTTAAAGGTGGCTGAAATAGTAACCAACTCACGCGGGGCATAGTGATCTGTTGAACTGCGGACGGCACACGTCCATGAAGTTGGGTCTCAAGAATCCAAGTTGTCTTTTCACGAATTCGACAAACAGCTCTTGAACCACGAACCCGACGACCATCACCGAGTAGCCCTTAGCAATGAACCAGAAATCTTCGCGCGTGGGACATTCGCGTATATACTTCCTGTTGATGGCGTTTAAAACCTCCACGATAACGACCTATAAAATACATTTCTTAAATTAGCAAAGACGTGTGTACTTATTGATATTTCCGTTCATTATATTTTACTTGTATATCTGGGTCATGACTTTTGAGTCGGAAATGAGACTCGTATGCTACTCGTTATCTGGTAAAGAGCTATACTTTATACAAAATGACTTATCCAGAAGAACGCTTCGGTATTGTGTAGCTACAATTGTCAAAATGAATAGAAGGGCAGGCCACTCGCCGGCGCCCACATATATGTAGTACAAACAAACGTTATTTCTACTCACACAGAAGATAGAAGTCCCGACGCCGGCGAAGATAAGTACAGGTGTACTTATGGTGTCGGGACGGTAAGGGAGGGAGATGGAAGGCTCATCACAAAGGAAGCCTTGGATAAAAGGCTGGCCCTGAAGGAACAAGTAAAGAACCGGGATTCCCACTGAAATGGAAACAAAAATAACATGATATAAATGCAGTGTATGTGGTGTGTATATGGGACTGTTTCCGGAACAGAAGTATGACCAATGTATACATATCACCAATGCCATCAATTGTTCAATTTAAAATTTCAATTTTCGACAATAACCCACAGGTGGTTAGCGTGTGGCTATGATAATAATTAGTAAAAACATCATTTTGAATGAAACATAATCAAATTATAACAAAAAATCAACTTCTCTGAAAAACCAATCCACTAACAAATATATGTATATTTGATTGTGAAAAGTTTTTTCTCAGAGAAGTTGATTCTTATTGGGATAGTGTATATTTGAAAACAAGCAATATGTTTTCGTTTTAGTAATAACAGTTGAAACATTGAAAATATTGGGAAAAGGTAATCGAAATCAGCTTCTCGAACTATTCAAATAACATCAAACTAACATATGGGCCGTGCTCTGTGAAAAGGGGATTTAATGCATGTGCGTAAAGTGTCATCCCAGATTAGCCTATGCAGTCCGCACAGGCTAATCAGGGACGACACTTTCCGCTTGTTATGATATTGTTCGTATCAAGAAAGTCTCTACTTAGCAAAAATCAAGTTTATGCGCAAAGTGTCGTCCCTGATTAGCTAGTGCGGACTCCACAGGCTAATCTGGGACGACATTTACGCACACGCATCAAACGCCTTTTTCACAGAGCACGGCCCATACATAGAAGTTGCAATGACACAGTCTAGTATAATGCTGTTAACCAGTATTTGAAATGCTACTCAATTGATGAAGGCGTTATCCAACATTAAAATTAAACCATTAAAGTATTTTGCGTTCATGTGTAAACCATGTAATTATACGGCGTCAATTATTAGTTACGTTTAGACCTATACATTATGACCATGAAGTTTTATTCCTGATACCGTTATATTAAGTTAAACTAAACCACCACGATCTATTTAACACGTCAAATATACTTCAATTCATGCGACACATCATATGAGTTATTTAAACACGTGATGTCTTTTTGGAGTTCATACTTTGAGATGAACGAATGGAAAATGGCAACTCGATAGACTCTGTTTTGGTCGACTGGAAACATACGGTTTGATAATGTCGTATTTACCTAGATTTTAAAGGAAACTTTTCACATATTTTGGCATGTATTGAAGTTTGTCATTAAATGCTATATATCGATAAATGTAAACATTGGATCTTAAAAGTAACAGTAAAAGACAAGAATATAATTAAAGAAAGAAAAAATAGTAACCCTCAACTAGGCTCAAACCACTGACCCCTGGAGTAGAAGTCTATCGCTTAGACCACTCGACCATCCGTGCTCATACAATTAATGATGTATTTTATAATTAATATAAGCAATCCTCGTAGTGTCACACAATATAATGACAGCAACAGAACTTTTCAAATCATTCAATCGTTTCACGTTGCAACGCTTTATAATTTTCAGGTTTTCAAATCGTCAAAAGATGCATCAAATGGATATTTCTCATAAATGTTCAGTTTTACTGTTTCGTCACAAATATCATAACTACAACGAACATTTGCGAAGGTGAAACAACTTTTGTTTAATTGTGTCAATTTACCAAAACGTGAAAAGGTCCGTTAAAATATCATGGGGCAAGTATGTAAGAAAACTAAGCTTCTGTTTGAATAATGGCCTGTTGGCGAATGCATTAGTTTGACCAATTATAATTTGATAATTAGCTGCTGAACTAAAATATACATCGACGCGGTTTATTTCATGGATACATGCGAGAGTGGAAGTTTTGTTTTAATATTACTTTAGAGAGAATATTGAAATCTTCGTCCGACCTAGTAAAAATCTCATGAATATTGAGCATCTTTGATGTATAATAATCCAGGAAATATCTTCTTGAAGTAAAACAATTTAGGAAATTTCACCATTAAGGCATGCCATATTTTGATTCAAGAGCTGCATCCGGAACAATTTGCATCTATACCACTTTATCATGTTATGAACAGTAATTTGGTTAATGTACTCAAAACACTATTCATAAAATAACAGTCAAAACTAGAACACGGAATTGAATACCTTTTTTCGTTTTTGTCTCACGTTTGTTTTTGTATTATTGTTTACGGATTAATATAATGAACATTACAAGTAAACGAATAAAATAATAATGTGTTGTTGTTGCATGTTATATGTATTTTTAAGGTTCTTGAAACTTGCAGCATCACGTTCTTGATAATAGTCATAAATGTCAACAGTATAAGGATGTCTAAGCTCTGTGAAAAGGGGTATTCATGCATGTTTGTAAAGGTTCGTCCCAGATTAGACTGTATAGTCCACACAGGCTAATCCGGGAAGACATTTTCCGCTTTTATGATATTTTTCTTTTTAAAAAAGTCTTTTCTTGTAAAAAATCAAGTTTAGGCGGAAATTGTCTTCCCTGATTTCCCTGTGTGGACTGCGCATGCTAATTTGGAACGACACTTTAAGCACATGCATTAAACCCCCTTTTCACAGAGCGAGGCTCATGTTTATCTTAACCTAAAATATCTTATTGATATATCATAACGTGTCAATACAGTCAAAGCGCGTCCTATTTCATTTCGAACAAATTCTAGCACCCATTCATCATTATTGGAACCGGTAAATTACGCGAATTTACAAATATTCGGTTGGGATTAAAGGTTGCTAGATTGATAAATAGATCTCGATAAAACGAGATATGTTTAAAACGAAATATCGGAAACTGTCTATTTCGCGCATTTATAAACCTTTAATGGGATAAATGGGCTGTAAGAGTGATAAATAGGCCCGCTAAACTAGATATGTGATATATTGGCAGCCAATTGGGTTGCCTAATTTCCGGGAGTTCCCGAATCAGCGGCGTTTCTGATTATGCGACTATTGAGACATAGCAAAGAAAGCCAAAACCACAATGAGTCGTATATGCGAATATCAAACTAACTGATTTGTCGATGTCAACAAAGTAGGTAATGGATCATTAAATCAGTCTCGAATACGCATAAATTGCTTACGAGAGATTAGCTCAAATTATATTAAAAATGTGATAAATTCATCATTAGTTATTTATAAATGGATTGTGCTGATCGAGCCATCAAGTCGGGGAAATTTCACAGTCGACGATTTTTAGTTGTGTGAACATTTATAAAAACGAAAATGTGCGTCAGCCGTTATCTGGTGTGTTTTTTTATCTTACTTCAAATCAATCCAGGCAAAAAGTAAGTCAACTATAAACGCCATCCCGTCCGATCTCTGTCGTCATTTAAGACAAAACAGTTTACGTTAAGTAGGTAAACATCCTACAATCGGTGTTTAACGGAAATCAATTAGCCCTATGACATGAACAAAACACTCAACAAATGACCAGAAATAACTCTTTGGATTTGACTGTTATCCGCGTTCACATTGTGTACACGCAAAAATAATCAGTAAAAAAACTACGTTCTGCAATATATGTAGTGGTACTTGTTTAGTGAAGTGCCTGGGAGATATCAAATGCAAAATCAAACATGATACTTACTTACTTTAGGAATGGCTTTGCGTACATTTTTTGCATAGAAACACCCAATCAGATGTCGATTTATGAATCAAATCCTTATACGCTTATTTATGTTAATTCTTGTTAGACGTATCAATTAATGAAAATGACGTACACGTTAGTGCTGTCATTTTTGCATGCGTTAATTTACTCGGAATGCCAGAGGGGGTAATCACGTGACAAACAAGATGGTGACGCCCATGTCAAGACAGGTACTAGTACTTTTCGCCGTTTTATACCCTTTATTACTTTTATTAATTGTTGATATGGCGCTCACTGT
>NC_068357.1:58306775-58354275 GCF_020536995.1 Dreissena polymorpha | reverse complement strand
TACTCAAAAATACACAATAACAAAATGAGATATTTTGGATAATTAACATACCTCTATTTATATGTTGGGTAAGTTTAACTTTGCATAAATACTTGTACAATCCTCGTCGTATAAAAGCTGTTCATAGGCTTTTCTTGTAGGTTTTATCAGCATTATTCGTCCGCGTCATGCGAACATTGGTCTTATGCCGTATGCGGTTAGCGAAGTTCAAGACCAGAAAGGTTTGTCCGAAGCTACACTGACCTCATATGGCATAAGACCCATTTTTGCATGAAGATGGCCATTTAGGACAAGGATTTTTTTCTCGTCGTCCATGCAAGTTTTCGCAAGGATTTGTATCGTGGTGAGTGGTAATTTATATGTTCATCCTGATCATAAAACGCCCTGCCAACATAGCCCGGATTAAAATTTTAAAAAGTGCGAAAAGAAAATTCTAAAAATAGTATTTTCTTCAAACTGATTAATTGTCTTCATCGCACAGAGTTAAAATGTTTTGAATAATTCATGTTAAGCGCTTTGATGCCTTGTAAAATTTAAGGCTCGACTATAAATCATTGTTTATGTAAAAAATAATGTGACTTCACTTTTTTGGCTCTTTACGTATAATGGGAAAGGTGGTTTTTTTTATCCCACTGGATTTTAAAATGTCTGCAATCGAGTTTTATATCGGTGCGCATCGTTGGACCAGACGGTGTTATTCAAATTGTATTTCAAATTTTTGAAGATAAAAACTACAATCTACGGCTATCATGTTCACTGGTAACGATTAAACAGAAACTAGTGTGTTACGTCATGAAAAGCCATGAATACAGACGAATACATATATATTATAGTTTGATTAATTAATATGACAGTATTGTGACTTTTAATAAAATGGTGCTAGGGTAGATAAAACAGGATACTTAAATAGGATTTTTAAATTTTAATGATGATTCAGCAGCTATTTCTGGATGTACTCTTCACACTGTTCATTTCCATATTTACTTAAAGGATACAACCCCCCCCCCCCCCCCCCTTGCATTAACTAACCAAAGATACTTTTGAGAACCAGGTACACCCAGCCTTTTTTTATTTTTGGTGTGCACTATGAGTTTACTGTGTCTTATGTAACTGGTTGCATATTGTGTAGAGGATTTTCAGATGTGAGGAAGCGAAGAAAATTCTCTGATGTGAGAAAACGAAGAAAATGGCTTCATCACGTTTTTAAACTAGACTTACTCCTTCTTTGATAAATGCAATAATTTTTACCGTTAAACAAGCAGGCTATATTAGTAAACCTGTTTGTTAGAATGAGTATATAATTTAAAGATGTTAAAGCCCCATTATTACTCAAAATCAACGAAAATTTCGTACAATATTTCGTAAAATAAAGTTAAACAATTAAAAATCAGTGTTCCTTGTGGCTATTGCCGAAATTTCAACGCCAGATGTGGTCTGGAAAAATAGATGTTTGTAGATTTTGTATCTACACAAATCTATGAAATAATACCTCATCTAGCGTTGAAATTGTGGCTATTGCTATAAGGAACACTGATTGTTTAGGTGTTTACTTTATTTTACGAAATAGTTTACGAAATTTTCGTTTATTTTGAGCGTTATAGAGGCTTAGATATACTTAGCATTTTATTAACAATTTATTTAGTCATCACAGCAGCAATTAAGAAAAAATGTTAAAGACAGGGACGAGAAATGGTGTCAGCGGCGGAATAGGTGAGGCAAGCAAAATGTTACAATACTTTCCATTTTATGATTGACTTCAGACAATAAAGCCTCAGTTTCTGTATATTCGGTCACTTAAAACGTGAAGTTGACTTGTTATACTGAATGAAAAAAGTTCAATACAAGTAAGACATTAATTTATTTATTTTTTAAACAAGAGCAAAACGATTAACATCGGATACTGTAATTGGAACAGTCCAAATCTAGAAAGACACCGTGGCAGCCAGGATTTGTTCATATTTTTTATCAATATGCAGTCATATTTTGATACTTAAACACAAAATGTGTCTACTTATTTTAAAATACATTATTAAATTAATCTATTAATAAACAAATAACTAACAATACCAAGTTTAAACGTGAATATTATGATTTACGAAAAAAAAGTTAACAAATATAATGTACGATTGATGCGTTTTAAGTTTTAACCAAAAACAACCTCTGCCTGGATTTGCTACATTTAAAATTAACATTAAATTAGATTCTTCACTTAAGTTTTATTAGAGATATGTTACATTTGCCGTAATAAGCGGATAGCTGAATCAAAAGGAGTGGATAAAACATAGGGGGAGAGGATTTAAATGTATAAACATTCGAAACATGTAATATGTCATTGAGTTTTGATGACCCAGTTTGTCAGGTTTATCGTTTACTACATTACAACTTAAAAAATAATATGAAACAAATACAAACCATATAGTAGTTTTTTTGTAAGTAAAACCTTTAACCAACAACGCTCGTCATAATTTAAAAACCGAACAATGGCTTACTTATTTTCAGCATGATAGTGTAGTCTTTCATAGTAAACTTTTGTCTTTATCGAACCAAGTGATGACTTCCACGTAAATTGCAAAACAATTAAATACTTCTATTAAAGCGAGTGAGCAAAAAAACTCATTATTTGGTCTATCTTCAATCAACTGTATTTAATTGTTTAATATTCCCTTCCTCAAAGAGAACTACGTGGGTAAGCCTCTGACGACAAACACGTCGTATTTACCCGCACACAAATAAACGAATCGCGTACTGAGAAAACTGGGCATAATGCATGTGCGTTTAGTGTCGTCCCAGATTAGCCTGTGCAGTCCGCACAGGCTAATGAGAGGACGACAATTTCGCTTTTATGACATTTTTCGTTTAAACAAAGTCCCTTCTTAGCAAAAATCCAATTGAAGCGGAAAGTGTCGTCGCTGATTAGCCTGTGGGGACTACAAAGGCTAATCTGGGACGACACTTTACGCACATGCATTATGCCCAGTTTTCTCAGAACATGACTAAAACTATAACGCAACCGCGGCGAGTTTAATGCAAGCTTAACAAATACACGTGAATATGGTATTTAAATAAATAAATAATATCGAGCTAATTTTCTAAATTCAAGTAGATTTGTATAAATAATATTTCCACTCTATGATGCTCATCTTCGGTACCATATAGCAGTCCAAATAAAATTTAAAGTAAAAAATAACATTGATGCACATTATGGAGATAAAACGCAGTACACGTGTTTTAAATGTTTAAAATTGGGGAAGATGTAAACGTTTAAGTTTTTATGGAATTCAGTTATAATGTAGTCATATTAGTTTATGAGAAAATTACCTTTTTAAATATGCGATGATGGTTTAACAGTTTATGTAACCCGGTAATCAAATATTTTATAAAGATATATTGCCTATATTGAATGGCCTTGATCGAGAATGTTTTTATAAGATTAACTAAATTTAATTGATCTTTAAACGTAATACAATCGTACATACGTATGTATTATTTACAGGCAAGAGTCTTGTTTATGAAATGACATTAAACAAAACACAAATGCAGTGCATGTATAACATGGAAATTATATTAATCTGCCAGAGATTTTTATTTAAAAATATCCAATAGTTTTTTATATTTAATTGGCTACACCATATTTAGTTAAACAAACATACCCGAGAACGGCAACAATGTTCTTCCGTTAACACATATATTCCTTTATAAAGATAATATTATCACCGTATCATAACGCACATGTCATTCACGGTGAAGTACGTATATAATTGTTTTTATCAAACAAGGGCAGTAAAGTAGATTACAATCCATACTATCTCATCTTCCAATATTTGATGTATACATATTATACTTTCACACTTAAACGATTTCAATTTTTATTCATGATATCGCTGTTTACATTCGTGTTAAAATCCATTTGAGAAGGCCAATAGTCAAGTAGATCTACGATATTCTTTTATATAATAAGTGTCTTTTTCCTATCACCGATCGAGTGCCAGAAAAAAATATGAAAACAATTACTAATTAAACCCATTGACACAATTAATATATCCGTAAACGTGTTTTCCAATTCTCACACAATTGCCGAGCAGTTTGCATTTCAGAGTCTCTGAAGAAAGTCAATCAATAGGACCGGATTATACTGAAGTCCTATGACAAAATAAAAGAGACCTTGATCTACACGGAGTGGTTGTGATGACTTAATAAAAGATTAATTTGAAACGACATGGTTTTATGAGCAAAACTATGATGATATTCATTGCATTTTTCTTGCTGCTTTGTTGCTGTTGCTGATGCTGGTGTAGATGATGATGACGCAGAGGCAACGATGACTATGATAATTATGATGATGATCATAACGGTGATGATGATGACGAGGATTAGGGATAAGAAGATGATGACTGGTCAAGTACTGTCGATGTTGAAGAAAAAGAAAAACCAAAAAGATGGTTCTTACGACGACGATGACTTTATTTAATTAGCGCGTCACGTATTGGCATTCTATTCTGCATACTAGCATTGGATAAATTTGTTTATGAAGTGCGTTTGGTTTGCGATTTATTGTTTTGTGAGTACCAGGTTCGACAAGCCCCCAAAGCGGTTTTAACCCCGAATGCTGTGTATAGACCGTTCCATGGCGGCGATCACAGTTTTAATCACGTGATGCTGACAGGGAGTGTTCTGTTATAACATATTTGTATAAGAACATATTTCTTTCATGATATCGTCCCTTGATTTTCATTGTTCTCTATAATAAATACAAGTATGTGCACCACGTGATTTTACGCAGTGTTTAATAATCAAACACTCATGTGAAAACCAAATATCATATATTTTAAATAAACCTCCATGCGTATTTTACTGTGATATATACCTTCAACAGATGTATGTAAATCACGTGTAGTCATAATGGTCTCATTAGATGTTGTGCAATTTTATCGATGAAGTTGAAAATTAATTATACATGTACATTCGTTTGAAACAATACACTACACGATTTATAGGGAAAAAACATTCATTTAGACAAGACCTATTTTTTCAAGTGTAAGATAAAATGTAATTAATCATTTAACAGACATTGTTATAAAAAAACGTCAAACAAATTACGTCTTTAACTAAAAAAAGTAAATATTAAGTAACTGTTCTTTAAATGTAAGATGCAATGTATTTGCGTATCATGATGACAAATTCACTAACTATGTACAGTATGCCATTCGAACGAATAGCTTCTTCTTGAACATTAAAACATTCGTGTATGTGTGATTCTTGCTCTGTGACGTAATATCGTGTAATAACCCATAACCACATCGTACATCAAATAAACTTACAATATGACGAGAAGAATCATCAAACTATTTTAGTTCCATAATCATTACATATTGACATTACAAATAGGTAAGCTATTCGTCCGATTGGCCGCACTTTAACATATTTTAATCGAATATTTTTACCAAATATTTTTTTAGAGTCACATGGGTAAAGCTTTCTTAATTTACGAACAATACATTTTATCGTTAAACGGGTAATGGTAGTATTAAGATTCTCGGGAATATGTATATAACAAATACCTGTTGTTGTTTTGTAATTCCTGAAATCCACTTAATACAAATATGTTTGAACACTTGAATTAAGTTATGAGGTCAAAGCGTTTGACTATGAATGACTCAATAAATCCACTTAAGTAATTGCATGTGTGTTATGAAGCGCTCAAAAAAGAAAGATTTAACAGCACCGATCCTTAAATACTTCTATGAATAGTCTGTAGATACTGAATGTGGCAGAGATTGTTGATGATAGGTCTCCAGTAATTCGAGGTGCCAGAATTGCAGAACTGGTGAATGACCGTAATCTTACCTTAAGTTGTCGTCCATGCGCGACAGACACAAATTAAAGCACTCGTACAAGTCATGTGTATGATTTAAAAATCTTTGAAAAATTCAGGAACAAATACATGGGCATATTATTGCATGTAGATGTATATATTTAATTACAACAAATAAAGCTTTATTTGTTAAATTAATGATAAGTACACTATATTTTGTTGTCTTTATTATTCCGCGCGTTTCAATTTATGGAAGCCGAATTATTGTCAAAAATCATTTTTAAGGCAAAAAGGCTAATCAGGGACGACACTTTCCGCTGTAATGGTTTTTTTAGTTTACAGAAAGTCTCTTTTTAGCAAAAATCCAGTAAAGACGGAAAGTGTCGTCTCTGATTAGCCTGTGCGTAATGCACAGGCTAATATGGGACGGCACCTTACGCTTATGCATTAAACCCCCTTTTCACAGAGCACGATCCAAATAGATCCTCTGCATCAACTCGCTCAAAATTATTTTGGTAAGTTTGTGCTTAACTAAAAGTGTAATGATCAACTTAGTAATAAGGCCATAACCAACGTTCAGGCTTTTAATAAAAATATAACAATTTTTGATTATTATTTAGAATTGCTTAAATTAAGTTGTCTTCTATGACTAATCAAGACATTGACAAATGTGTCTGTGGTTTTTAAATTCTACCGGTTGAGTGCTTCAATGCAAGCTATCAGTAAATATAATTTCCTGTTTCAAAACACTTAGAACGTTCATGTGTTGAGTGCATGCATTATGTAACAAGTTGTATAATTCTCAAAATAGTGCTGTTAACGGACAAAGACTGTTAACGGACAAAGACTGTTAACGGACAAAGACTGTTAACGGACAAAGACTGTTAACGCGTTCGTTATTTTTAAGGAAGAATGATGTTAAATTGATCCAAATCTTGTTGCTAATTGTTTTAAGCAAGTCTCTATTTAGCTACGTGTACAGTTAAGCTTAATTTTGCATCCGTCTTTTATCATCATTACGCTTTATTTCGAACAATGTGTTTAACACATCGCTTGAAATCTCTTCTTATAATCACACGCGCCCCCGATTGTATGCGTCTTTCACTTGCACGAAAATTAATTCTAAATATTCAAAGAAACCGCATGTATCAGATATTTTATCAATAAATTAAAAAAACAACGTATTTTGTGCCCTTCAAATTTCCAGCACCCACCCATCAATATTGGAACTGATCAATTAACCGCATTAACCGCATTAACAATAACTTTATATTCTTAAATACTTTCTGTTAATAAATATTTGTTCATTGAGATCATTTCAATATTGAAAGAGAAATTAATAATATAAGAGAAGTTATGTAATAGACTTGCTTTTATAACACTTGTATTACACTGTTACAGTACTCTTATGTCCGTCAAAGTCTACATGTTTGCATTTTAATGCAGAAATGCATTATACATACCATAGTTGTTTGAAGGCCTCGTTGAAAATAAGATTGCCATTGTTAAACTGTTTGCATAACTTTGTATCTATGTGTTGTCTTATTGAGTTACCTTAAGAAAATAAAGAGATTATTATTATTATTATTATTATTATTATTATTATTATTATTATTATTATTATTACTACTATTATTATTTATTATTATTATTATTATTATTATTATTATTATTATTATAACTATTATTATTATTATTATTATTATTATTATTATTATTATTATTATTATTATTATTATTATTAATTATTTTTATTATTATTATTATTATTATTATTATTATAAACAAACCTTCGTGGGTAATGATAGGTTGTTAGTGTGATAAATAGGCCCCTCTAAAACGAGATAGTTGATATATTGGCAGCTTATTGGATTTAATATTTACTGGGAGTTCCCGTATCAGCGTGTTATCCGATTTACGAATCGTGAGAGATAGCAAAAGAAGTTAAACAACAAGGAATCGTAGATGCAAACATTACACTCAATGTTGTGTCGAAGTAAAAATAAGGAGTCACGGTTCATTACAACATCCTCATAATCTCATGCATTGCTTATGATAAATTTGCTGAAAAAAAAACTTAAGAAACTTTAAGTTTATCGTCAGTAATATATACATTGCGTTCCGATCGTACGCAACAAGTCGTGATATCTTCACAGTCGAAGATGTTTTAGTCGTGCGACCCTGTCCTGTTGAAAAGAGAATGTGTATCAGCTGTTGTTGTTGTTGTTGTTGTATGGGTTTGTTTTAAATCTAACTTCAGATCACCACCACAGCAACGATCACTGTCATTCTTCCCAATGTATGTCGTCATTTAAGAACAATTATTTTCCTAATTAGGGTAAACATCCTACAATCGGTGTTCATAACGGAAATCTCTTCTTCCGATCAACCCTGTGATAAAAAAAACTCAACAAATGACCGGAAATAATAGTTTGTATTTGATTGGTATCTGCGTTTGAATCAATTATTAACAACATTGATAAAAAAAATTACAATTACAATCTGCGCTATGAGTAATAGATTTCCATTTCTACATTCGATCTTGCACGTTCATGAAGTACGTACTAGTATTTGTTAAGTGAAGTTGCTGGTAGATATTAAATACAAAATCAAACTGGACACGCCTGGACACGCCTGGGAATTGGGAGTAGTTTTGCGTACGATTTTAGCATAGAAACAATCAGATCTAGTTTTATGCATGACAGTCCTACATCGTACATTATAAAATGCATTATCATCATGTCTAGTTAGACTAGAGATCTAGAAATGAGTCTAACATACAACCGTTATTGTATAACATTTGGTTCATACTTGTAATGCCAATCAGTCACCAAAAATTACTAACAAGTCCGTGCTATCAATTGTTCATGTTAAAATTAAAAAGTAAATCAGAAATTTTGACCATATTATTTGTTTGAGGTCGTTTTGCCTTTTGCGTATAGAATTTGGTAGGTCAATTAGAAAAGGCATTGTAAAAATTCACAGCGTTAATTGACTAAGGACTTTTGTCATTTTAATTGTGTCATCAAATGCTTTAAAATGCTAGATTTTAACCACTGAATAGTATGGAGACCAACGACAATAAAAGGAATGGAATTTAAGAAACAAAATCAAAATTTGTATCAAGCGGGGTTCCAACTATTGTCTTTCGGAGGTATAGGATATTTTCTTAACAACGCGGCCATCACGACTGTCATATAAAACATTTGATACTTGATGTAAATGATCCCCGTGTTGTAACACAACTTAACAAAAGCAACACATTCATTCCAAATTATTCATTAATTTCGCGTTGGAAACGTTTTGTAATTTAATAATTTAACATGAAGACAATGCATAACCGAGCTGTATTTTCAGTATGAGTCTGTCTGCTCTAATTCGCGCCTTAATTTTAGTGCTATTTTATGTAGACAAAGTTTGAAAAGTTTCATCATACAAATCTGTTAGCAAGTCCGTACACTCTCAATGCAACACGCTTTTTTAAAAACTTAAACTAAATGCTGTGTTTTGTGTCGAGTGAAGAATGCGTTACCATATTACTGCTTTCTGTTATGGTGTGTAAAAAAGTCCTGAATTACCGCCAAAATACCAAAACTGAAGACTCGTTTAATCGTATTGCGTAGCGGTTTGTAGACACGTTCAATAAGTAAAAGAGGCACAAATCAATGTCTTAAGACGTATTCAGATGGAATTCGGTTAGCTCGTATATCTTTGAGCAAAGCTGTACAATTAAATTGTTTTTATGTATTAGTATGTCGGTTAAAAATGGCATGATTATTCGTCGAGATTCTATAAAAATCAGCGTTCATCAAATTATGTTTGTTGTTTCTATGGTTCGTTTCTTTCTATCAATTGTATAATGTTTATCTTTCTGCATTTAATTTTTTATAATGGTGTCAACGACTCATAATTCAACAAGTTCATGCTATGTAAGTTCATAAATAAATCGGGTTGACACATACCTGATTATTATTTAACCGTTATCACTTTTAAGATATAAATGTGTTTATAAAAGCCCTAAATACACTAGCAGCGTAAATATTTATCTTGTCTACTCGGTTAAGTGTAGAAAGAATGATGTAAGTTTACTTGACCGGCACGCATAGAGGCCAACTTGAAGCAAAGCTCAACAGCGTTCATCGACAAGGGAAATAAACAATGTATAATTGAGTTGGTCATTGTATACACCCTTTCAATACCTTAAGAACTTAAGTTCACATTAAATGAAGATAAGATAAATAATTTTCATGATCATTAATCATTAAAAGGCAATCATTTTAATATGTTTTAGAGTCACACAAAAACGTAGTAAGTATAAAGTTTCATTTCACTGGTTTACGTGCATATTAACTTATTGTTTACGAATAATTATATTGCTGAAGCTCTAAGAGTAAATTGATTTTAAAATATATAATTAAATCCCATATAAAAGGCTGTTACTTAAACCACGATCCATCTTTGTATTGTTTATTATGTAACCTGTTATAAATTTATTTTTTCCGCAAAACTACGTTGACGTCACTTCCTGTGTTTATGTCTAGATTAATCAACTCAGTAGGCAATCAGTTACTTAATAAAAACGTTCAAAAACTGTCAATGAAATTAATCTTGTAGCAACTGATATTTTATTTGTATTTATTTCCAACAAATTTCGTTTCAAAGTTGCGTTTTTTATTTCAAATTTATCGAAGCTTATATACATTTCACGGCCGTTTTAAAGTAGATTAAGAGGCAACAAAGAAACATAAGATGCAGTGATTCCCAACCATTGCCCCATTTAAAATGTTTAATCACTGACACTTTGGCAAAGTGTAGAGAGCTGCATGATAAAGTCCGAGCTAAAAATAGAAAATCAGCGTGTTAATAAACCACTTTTCATGCAATATTCAACATGCCAGTATCATCTGTTTAAGGTTTCACGTTACATATGAGTTCGCTTATAGCGTACTTATCTGGTTCAACTGGCGGGTTAATTACAGTCATTACTCTTCCAGATAATTGACCCCTTATATGGTTGAATTTTAAAGTAACGCTGATACATAATGGTTTTTAGCGACCAATGAAAAGGAAATTGTGGTTTCAATGTGAGTTAAGATATGACTTTCATTCATACACTAACATTACTGCAATTGTTTGACCTTGCGAACTTCTTAAGTTGATATATGCCCCATTAAGAGGTTTGCGTGCCAGATGTTAAGAAGTATTAACATACATATATCTGTTTTTGTTGTTTAACTATGCTGCGATAATAATAATAATCACAGGTGGTTAGCGTGTGGCTATGATATTAATTAGTGAAAACATCATTTTGAATGATAAATAATCATATTATAACGAAAAATTAACTTTTCTGAAAAAAAAAATATTTCACTATCAAATATATATATAACAAGGTATGCAACTCAAAATCAGCCCAAAACGGGGTGCATCGCTTTGAACAGCCATATCTTCATAAATTTTGCAGCGATTTTCACGATCTCGGTCTTATTCAACGCAGAAATGAATTTCCTTTCTGGAAATGTATATGTCTTGCAATATTTTAACAAATGCTGGGTCAACTTTTAAGAAATAACACGATACACAACACGCATGACCCAGTTGACAGTGATCATGCTGTCTTTAAGACTGAAATCTTCACGGAGTAAAGGGCAACTTCCCTACAAAGTTCATGTAGTTCGATACCATAATTCAATAAAACGTATGAAAAAACATTATTACCGTTCTTGTCGTTACATTCTGCATCAAGACTAACTGTCCAGCGCCGTTTGAAACCTTTGTTTACATACATTTCAACTAACTGACATTTTAAACATACGAGTGATTTCATTGGTCCAATGCGGAGGTGTGTCTTTACAACTGGAGATTTCATTCATAAAGAATACATGATCACTGTCAACTGGGTCATGCGTGTTGTGTATCGTGTTATTTCTTAAAAGTTGACCCAGCATTTGTAAAAATATTGCAAGACATATACATTTCCAGAAAGGAAATTCATTTCTGCGTTGAATAAGACCGAGATCGTGAAAATCGCTGCACAATTGATGAAGATATGGCTGTTCAAAGCGATGCAACCCGTTTTGGGGTGATTTTGAGTTGCATACCTTGTTATATATATATTTGATAGTGAAATTTTTTTTCTTCAGAAAAGTTAATTTTTCGTTATAATATGATTATTTATCATTCAAAATGATGTTTTCACTAATTAATATCATAGCCACACGCTAACCACCTGTGATAATAATTATAATTATAATAATAATAATAATGATAATAATAATAATTATTATAATAATAATATAATAATAATAATAATAATAATAATAATAATAATTATAATAATAATAATAATAATAATAATAATAATAATAATAATAAACGGGTACATAGAGAATACTAGGTCGGTGCCGAATAAAGCAAAGTTTATTTTGCGAGGCTTAAAAAATCTGAACCACGAGCCTTGGCGATTTTCGTGCCGAGCAAGATAAACTTTGCTTTATTAGGCACCGACCTAGTATTCGATTTATCCCATCAATTTTCTTAGTCGTAAATTATTTCTTTTAAAATAGAATAGGAAAATCGAACTAGACGGAATATCCCAAAGATATTTTAAGCAAACCTTGTTTCATTATTTTTATCGTGTCGAGCCTAATACATTACAAAAAGATCAGAAACTAACCTGTTTTTCTGTTTATCATACCTCTACGTCCCCGATTTTTAAGAAATAATGAAAAAAAGACACTAAACAACTGCATCTTTAGCGTGAAACAAAATGCATTGTGTCGTATGACGTGTTAATAATGACGTCACGAGTACGCGCACGTAATATTTGTAAATAATGTTTATTTGCTTTTTGAGTTGCATTATGTGTTAAAAATATATTACATCTTGGTATCAAATTGTTTGTTTTGTTGAATCTGATTCGATTTTACTAAAAATGATTACTTTATAGTTGATTCCGAGTAATATGAACATTCTTCGCCGCGCGTGACTGCTATATTTCAGCACTGCTGAAATAGAGGAAAATTTATTCCACAGTGGTTTATTTCGACAAAACACGTCTGATGATGGGATAAAATATTTTCTGACCTCTGTTTAATGTGTTACTACAAACAGTTATTTTCGACTGAAATAAATTATCCATATACAATTATAACTTGTCGATAAGGAAAATTATGACATTCACTATTAAAGCCAAAGTGAGCCGTCTGCGACAGGTGCTTCAATTATCCGGACACGTTTCAAATTTGCAAACTAGATCGGAGAGTTGAGTTGAATACCTCTTGGCTCCGGATTTTATACGCATGCCACACAAACTCCGAACGAATCAGCACCCACAGCTTAAATCCTTTTTCTTGTCGACTGCAAGACAGAAGTGAGTGTAGTAAACTTCGAATAATCTTTACAATTCAGACCTACTACTGCTGTATCAACCGAATAGTAAATCTAGTAGTTTGAAACCGTCGATTTTAAAAAACGGACATGTGTATATCCGCTTAATTTATATTATGATTTCTATAGTTTATTTTCGTTAAAATACTATTTTGATCAATTATAGATGGTTGAAATGAAAATACTTTACGTCAGTAAAAATGATACTACAGCCTAGAAGAACTAACTTGAGCGTCCAGTCTTCCAATCTCCGAACAGTGGGCACCTGAAAATATAAAAAGGAAGAATTGTAATTGTATTTGTTTATGTATATTATAAAGAAATAAATAACTGCATACTAAGGTTTTGTATTTTGAAAACGATGTTTACTAATTATATCTTAAATATGTTTAAAAATATTTTGTATAAGCGCTCATATGTTTTATTTTATATGGATGGCAACACAAAGGAAAATTGGTATTTGAATGTTCGGTCATTTTTTTCAATCGCCTGGTATGCAATGTATATGTAGAATACAGCTCTGCGAGTTTATGGTGTATTTCTAAACAAAGAAATAATTCAGGCAACAAAATACACACATTTACAAAACATTATTTTGTATTCAAACGTAAAAAATACCAAAGATGTATAACTAAAAGTACTGTTGCAACTTTATACAGAAGAAGACCTGACTCATGGCTAAAGTCGCTGCTATATGTTATCAATGCAAATATGTGTGATATGTTTACAACCATTATAAGCATAATAATCCACATGGTATGCGTCAGATAATGAAATTTTCCAATAAAGTTTATTTTCCATAAATTTTAATTGCACAATAGCCACAATGTACCATACATATTAAATAAAAATGCGTTTGTTTCTATGATTTTCTAACCACTGCCATGTATCACGTAAAGTGATATGTATATTACTGCAGTATTGTATGACTAATATTGGCGATATACTATGTACAAGTGGTGTAATGCATGTGCGTAAAGTGTCTTCCCAGATTAGCCTGTGCACAGGCTAATTAGGGACGACACTTTCCGCCTAAACCGATATTTGCTAATAAGAGGTTTTCCTTAAACGAAAAATACAATAAAAGCGGAAAGTGTCGTCCCTGATTAGCCTGGCGGACAGCACAAGCTATTCTATGAAGACACTTTAGAGTACATGCATTAAACCCTCTTTTCACAGAGCACGGCCTACCATTACTGTCTTGTACTATAAACAGATGTTAGAAAGCTTTACTGTTTTGCATCGTACGTTCATCACTACACAAGCTAATCTCAGCAGATTGATAATTGGGTGAATGAGGGAAATGCATCCTTAAGTCAGACGGTGATGGAAGCATTTTTAAATACGCATGTATATTAAATATCAGAGCAATACGGAAATGCTCTGCAATATAGAAAGACCCAATAAAAAAATGAGATTTTGTAAAAAATAAACAGAAATATATTTATATGTTTGGTAAGTTTAACATTTTAACAGTTTGTATTTATACCTTAATCCTCGTCGTATAATAGCTGTTCGTAAGCATTACTTTAAGGCTTTACCAGCTTGACGTTAGCCGCGCCGAGCGAAAATAGGTCTTATGCCATAGGCGACCAGCGAAGCCCTTTTTATTTTGGAATTACTTTTAAAAGCGTACACATGATTATATATTCTTCCCTGGGGACAAATTATTAAATCATCAAAGTCTAGTGTATGGGAATCTTTTAGCGAAAAAATCATGTGAGAAATGTACTTGTGTATTCCGTGTTATCATGCACAGCGAAAATATGGCAAAATCTACGTAAGAACCAGAGCGCGAAGAAGAAACTTTTGACGGGATTTGTGTGTGTTTACTTTACGTGTTTCGTGTGTTTGTAATTTTACTGTGCATATATCAATCATCTTTATCGCAACCAAGCGCCGTCGCTGGCATCAACTTAAACCCGTTATTGATTATACGTTTCGTTGATATAAAAAATGATACTAACGTAATTAAACTATTAGATCTTATCAAATGATTTGAGATTTTACAAATCAAACGTGAATAAATTCTTCAACACAATTAATCAATGTCGTCTTTCCATCATATAAACAACATATTTTTTTTGCAAATTGCTTTTCAAACAATTATGATGCTAATGATGTTGATGGTGATGCTGCTGCTGCTGATGATGATGGTGATGCTGATGATGCCTACGATGATGATGATGATAATTGTGATGCTGCTGTTTATGATGCTGATGATAATGAGGAGGAGGAGGAGAAGGAGGCGGAAGAGAAGGAGGAGGAGGATTTCTCACGATTGGGTTCAAAAAGAGATCACGTTCAGACCCACAAACCAACCGACGGACAGGTTCATGGCAATATATCCCCATTTCTTCGGAGCTTTCGAAGTTTTCGGTTGGGACGTACTTGATATATTCCATATTGATATATTACATAAGACCGTTCAATGGTTGAACATAAAGCGCTCATTGTACAGCTTTTAATTGCTCAACATTTACATGGACGTTATGTCCTAATGCTGAGAAACAGCTACGTCGAAGAATAAAACAAACAACTATCACCGATTATGTATAATAATCAATCCACTAATCTGACGCTCTAAAAAAGTTGTGTATTTCCCTAATACTGGGAAAGTTTAATCCCAGCAACACTTTAAGAATTGTATGAGTGGATCGATATGCACAATTTATCCCCAACGGATGATAACTAACAAACCAGAAAGTAATCAGCGCTACAATTAATCTTTTCATAACATGCACTGTTCCGCAAAGGGATAGTATTCAAATGTTAAAAACGACGGGTAATGCATGCTGATCGTTTGCTCTTTGTAGGATTTGATTGATTATATATCCTTTTTTCTTCTGTTTACTGTCATTCACTGCGACATTTCGACTGAAAATATTAGTTCATAAAACATCATTGAAACGTTTATTATATAATAATGAGAAAGCAACAACAAAATGTTAAGTTAAAGGATTATACGGGGTACAAAGTATTTGCGTGCAGAGAATCAGTACCCAAATTTCCGCCCAAAACGCAACAATACAATCAAAACGATACAAATACGCAAATTATTTCCATATGTATGCTACAATTGTTCCCAATGTGCAATATCAAATAAAGAATAGAAGCAATTTATTTGGATTTAAATGGGGTATTTTGATTGCTTTATTAGTTTGATTTTTTATGTGGATTTCGTTTCGTTTAATATCGGACAGTAGTTGCTTAAAAGAATACCGGACAAGCAATCAATGTGCACCATGTACTTATTTCAAAATCTTCAAAGATTCTTGGGAAAGTTATCTAAGAAGAACATCCTGGTTATATGGATATCTTCGTAAAGCTTCTAACCATTTTCCTCATCATTAGTTATATAAAAATATTATTTATTTTAGCATCGGAAGACTTGAACCTATTGAACGCTGTTGAGTTCGTTTCTTATGTAGAACAAGTACCGTTGCTAGGGGGATACCGTATCCGATATACTTCCACAAACATTAGTCGCAGGTATCCGATATACCTCCACAAACATTAGTCGAAGGTATCCGATATACCTCCACAAACATTAGTCGCAGACAGGGTCGATGGGGGAAGAGTTAAGCGGCGACTATATTTTTTTA
This sequence comes from Dreissena polymorpha, assembly GCF_020536995.1. Lineage (NCBI taxonomy): Eukaryota > Metazoa > Mollusca > Bivalvia > Myida > Dreissenidae > Dreissena > Dreissena polymorpha. The sequence continues at coordinate 58,337,469 of NC_068357.1, read as the reverse complement.
ACATGAGTAATACAATAAGGGAAAACATTCAGAAAAAACAACATATTTTTTATGTTACTGCTTCAATTATTGCCATGGCTACTTCCAATATTACCGAAGAGTCTGACACTCTAGTAATTGTTTAGTAACATTTGTGCACGAGGTTTCTTTTTAGCCATTGCCTGAGAAATATGTATCCCAGTGTTCTACGCCGTTTCGTCAATAAATCAATCCAGATTTATCCGTTCGTTACACAGAAACGAGGCAAGTGTCATATTGCCAATTGAGCTCCCTGCAAGTTTTCGTCTGGAACTGTGTCGTAAAAACATGTATTTCCAACCAATATCTTACAACGCCCCGTCAACAGAACCCTGAGTAAATAATACAAAAGTGCGAACATCGTATTTAATTAGTAAATAGTGCACACTGATTTATCGCCTGCGTCAAACACAGCCAATATACTGTTGACTGCCACGCTACATCATTTACGACTAGATGTTGATAACGCTTTGACGTTTTTAAGTTTTGAGACTAAGCTATTTGTCATTTTGCTTGTAAAAAGTAGCTATAGTAGTGTAATAGCTCTTGATAACGTATAAGGCGCCAATATTTATTTTCGCTCCAAAGGATTTTAAAATGCGCATGCCAATGTTGTTTCGATGCCCATCGTCGTACCCGACGTTGTAATTCCGTAAGCACTAAAATATCGTACAGTGTGCATGTTCCCACTTAGATACATGTCATTTATTTATCAGGCTGGTGTTGTTTTGCAAATAACTTGTAATCGTCAAATACAACAGTGTGTGTTTGAATTATAAACAAAATACCTGTTATTGAATATGTCAGACAATTGGCCCAGAAAATAGTATATCGGTAAATAAGGCATACTAGTCGGCTTCGCAAATGTCCAAACACATATGGGCTATTCATCTCTAACTCTCCAACAACTTTTCGCCAACGTGCGCCTCTGTTATGTAACCCTTCAATGCAATGGGCCCGTTTTATCATTTACCACCTTATACAGGTTATTGCGTTTTTGTATTACTGTGGTGTGACATTTCATACTAGATGTCATCAATTAGTTTTGAGATTTGGAAATAAACAATATACTATGGTGGCATAGAGGTGACATTCACTCCTCCTTTTTTTAAATTGCACTCCTCTTTTTTCTATCTTGTGGCCACGACTTACTAACTCGTGGCTAGCAGTTAGCTTTGTCGTGGCCACAAGATAGAAATAAGAGGAGTGCAAAACTAAGTAAAAGAAGAGTGCAATTAAAAAAAGAGCGGTGCAGTTAATAAAAGAAAGGGGCATTAAACAAAGAGGAGATTATTTAAGCTATCTCGAGATCCCGACTAAACTAACTCGTTGCCACGAGTTGTTCAGCCAATCGAATTGTTGCATGTGGTCGTTCATCGTGATCTTTATACAAAGGGAAGTAATAATCACAGTAAAAGCCCGCTCTGACCAGCTATATATATATATATATATATATATATGCGTAGAGAATATTTGCACACGTTGCGCAAAATTTGATTGGCTGATTAACTTGTGGCCACGAGATAGCAAAAATGCTCTACTCTTTTGTTTAATGCACCGATCTTTTTTTTAATTGCACTCCTCTTTTACTTAGTTGTGCACTCCTCTTTTTTCTATCTCGTGGCCACGACATATATTACTCGTTTTGTTCATTGGTTCGTTTCTTTGTTCATTGATTCGATCTATCGATCGTTCGTTCATTCATGAGTGCGTCCGTCCGTCCGCCCGTCCATCCTTCCATCCATCCAGCCAGCCAGCCAGCCAGCCAGCCAGCCAGCCAGCCAGCCAGCCAACCCACCATCCATCCATCTATCCATCCATCCATCCATCCATCCATCCATCCATCCATCCATCCATCCATCCAACCATCCATCCATCCATTCATCCATTCATCCATGCATTAATAAATTAATTAATTCATTCATTCATTTATTTATGTATTTGTGATTGCTTTACTTATTTTGTGTTGAAATTTGAAACTTTATTTTAAATTGATAATGTGTTCCTATTTTGTTTGTTAATATCCGTGTGTAAAACACACATTTTTAAATAATAATAATAAACTATAATAAACGTTACGATTCGAAATAACGTCAATAATTAAAAATATGTATTTAATAGAAACGCAAACATAACAAAGATTCCAACACATGTATTAGCCGTAAAGACGATTGTCATCGTTTATATAATGCACTTCAAATAAAACTTAAAAGCTTTACAAGTGATGCGTATCCTACGGAAAACCCCTTTCGAAATAAGACGAAAGAACATTGCTCGTTTTGCAATTGCAAACATTTGATGGTGTGCGTGCGCTTAATATAGATTTATATTAAACACAAACATAGCGATATTTATTTTTATTGTTGTGAGTTGCTATGTATTTCTTGTAAACGTATATTATATTCACGTTTGCACCAGTTATTACTCAAACATTGACTATGATATATTTGATGTATCTATCGAGTCAGGGCTGCGAACCACAATTCTCTACAGTCCTCTGGCATTAGCCGTTTGTTGCAGGTGAAGCCAACCTTCGTGATATCACATTGAAGGGAAAGTCATGTGTTCTCTGGAGGTCTCTTTAACGCTTGCCTTGAGTTTCCCCTTAAGCGCCTCTGTTTCACAATGTCCATAATTTAAAATTTAATGACACGACTGAGATCACATGGGAACGTCTGTATTACGTGAACTATAAATTGTATTGGTTTATGAGTTATGAGCAACGATGATATGATATGGATACTTGAAACCGAAATGAGGACTGCGTTTTAAATAGCTTCCTTGAGGAAGAGTTATGCGTGTTTATTTACGTTGATTATTAAGCATTACGTTATAATAGCGGTACGTCTGTGCTTTGTTTACAATCCCCATGTAGAGATGTGACTTTTTCCGAGCTTAGAAAACGTGAAAACAAGGTTTGACTGGTTCCGAGCATAATGATAGGGGTGGTAGCCGAATGTTCTGTATTTAACCCCCGCGCGCAGACTTAAGTGGTTCCGAGCAGAGCGATAGCCATGGTAGCCAAGTTTTCTTTGTCAGTTAGCTCCGCGCAGAGATTGGACAAGTTTCGAGCATAATGATAGCGGTAAATGACGTCTCTACCACCCCCGCGCAGAGGTTTGACAAATCCCGATCTGAGCGTTAGGGAAGGTCGCTCGGTTTGCTTCTTCAACATCCCTCGTGGAGAGATATGACCAGTTCTAAGCATAGGGATCGGGATGAAAACCAAATTTTCTCTGTCGAATACCTCTTCCCAATTATTTCACTGGTTCCAAGTAGAGCCATGTTTGCTATTTTAACAACATCTCTCTCAAACTTTGACTGGTACTGAACATGACAGTAGGGGTTTGGATCGACTTTTTTCTTCTACTATTCAATGTGTACTTGCTTTTATTAATCCGTGTACTCGCTACCGTAATTCTTGGTTCCTATTCGATGGCAGTATATCAGTTATTTGTGCTACTTTGTTTTACATGCTTTTGACCGATTTGTTAACGTCTATCAAACCAAAACTCGGAGTAATTTCAGATTTAATTACAATGATTAGTTTTGAAGTATGCGCTTATTATCTAAAGTAGTTTACTCGCCATTAGTATACTACCTGTAAGTTTTAACGAACTGTTTATCGCGTGACGCATATGGCTACTCGATTGAAAACTTTACATATTAACCACAGTAAAGTTTGTCGTGTATTTATTGAAGTTAAGCTTTATAACTTCAGATATAAAATGGCGGACTCTAGTTCGGACGTAATATACGATTATTGCTTCAATGTCTGCGAGGAAGACAATGTCAACAAGGCGGCATTGTTCTACTGTCAGCAATGTTCGAAAGGATACTGTGATAAATGTGTTGAAAACCACAATGGCCTATTTAAGAAACACAAATCGTTTGGATGAAATGAATTGGATAAGTGGCATGCTGTCAAGACAGCATTGGATCTCCTGCAGAACTGTCAACAACACCCCGATCATCGCATTGAGCTATACTGTGAAGACCATAGGAAATTGTGTTGTCTTCTGTGTCACCTTTACGATCATAAGTAAGTTGACAAGTTTTCATTTTTGATTATGGGTAAAGGGAAGTAAATTCAAATATGAAGGAATGCTATTTGTTTGCTTGGGTTTAAATTCGTTAGAACTTAACGATGCATGTAATACAATCGGTGGAATTATTTTTCTAAACAAAGTTGACAATAAGGCAAATAAAGTTTAATACATCTTAAACTTTGATGTTTTTATCATGCAATAAACTTCGTGTTATATCGTGCAATTTGGTGTATTTACGTTACACCGGAATTATTCTTATATGCTGGTAAATCAACGATAGGTTGATCAAAATCAAAACAAGATGTGGGTTAAAATAGTATGACCGACAAAACAAATGCGTCTATGTGGTGTCGAGGTGAAGCGAACGCTTTTATATCGAAAATCCTAGGTTCGATCCCCGCGTTGTAACTGTTTTTACCAACGCGTTTTGCTGTTATACGAATTTTATACTCTTTTAAATAGTAAAGTTCTGTAAATAAATACATTAAATGGCATTATAATTTTTTTAAATGAGTGTGAAAAAGGCTATTTATAGCCAATGTCGAAGTATCCCTGTTTGTAAAGATTGTAGATAACGTGTTTTTAAGTCCAATTTTATGTGAGTAATTCCTTCTTGTTCTGCGGACGCTTGATTAAAACATATTGTTTGTTCAAATTTGAGTTCATAATGAACTTCAAACCATTTTCAACATACACATTAAACTACTCTATATGGAACATATTTACTTGAAATATCAATTCGTAAGTAAGCAATATGAACTGATCAATGTGAACTAGTTCGTTTTGCTTACAAATGATGTACTACACGTTATTCATAATAAGATAGGTGAATAAGAATACGATATAAATTTTTGCAAAATCTAACATTCACACCCGCAGCGTTGTAATGGCATATAATTCAGTGAAAACGTGGTCAACTAGCAAATGAGTCTAAATCTTTTAATGTGTGCAGTGAAATTAAAATATTTTTTTCTATCAAGAATAGATCATAACAAATTTATATATTCAATTGTGTTATTGTCTTCTGTCATGTGCTTATACTTTCTTTTGTCAATGTGTTAAATCTTATTTCATATCATAAATAAATAGATAAGATATAAATGTATACATACATAATATCTAATAAGTAAGGATATAAGATAAGGATAGAGGTAAACCAGTAAACCAACCGAAACGGTCAACTTACCGGTTTCATTTTTTTGGAAAAGGTTAACCTATTTTTAGTATGTTTTTTTTGTGCGCGTGACATAATGTCTACTTACGCTAGCTTCTAGTCAGAACACCAACGACGGTAATAAATAACCTGTCAACAAACACAGTAATAAAGCAATAAATTAGTACTTGTGTGGTTACAAACTGTGGATACGTTTGGATAATTGACACTTTTGTTTGGTTTAACTCGCACAAATGTAACTTGCGAACTGCGGGGATAAGGAGCTATTAGCGTAGATGTAATTGACACATTTATCTGCGATACAAATCAGTTGCGACGTTGGGCGGCTTGTTTTCATTTGTTATGCCCCCGGATCGAATGATCGGGGGTATATTGTGTTTGGCCTGTCTGTCTGTCATTCTGTCTGTCTGTCATTCTGTCCCAAAACTTAAACCTTGGTCATAACTTGCAATCATAAGGATAGCAAATAGATATTTGGCATGCATGTGTATCTCATGGAGCTGCACTTTTTGAGTGGTGAAAGGTCAAGGTCATCCTTCAAGGTCAAAGGTAAAATATATGGCTTCAAAGCGGCGCAGTAGGGGGTATTGTGTTTCTGACAATCACATCTCTTGTTCTGACATTAACCAACACTAATAGCTCGCGAAAGCGGTTATTATTAAAAATTGTATTATAAGTAACGTACGTCATCAACTATGCAACTACCACCGTCTGAGGCAAGATTTAATCAAGAAAGCAAATAATTAAAGTGATTGAATTAAAAACAACACTCAAATAGTAATACAAAATAAAATCATTATCTCCACGCTCCGAATTGGAGCGGGGGTTTATGTGGTTATCTCCGCTGTCTGTCCGCCCGTCCGTCCTGGCCACTATCTCCTCCTATACTATTTGCGGTAGAACCTTGAAACTGAAACACATGGTAGCTACGAGCATATGTGCGACAGTGCACTTTTTGGAATTTTGATCTGACCCCTGGGTTAAAAGCTGCGGCGTGGGGATACGCGTCGGCTGCGGCCGCGCCATTTCTAGTTATATTTAGTATGCATGTAATTGCTTCGAAGTTAAGTGGTACAGTTGGTTAAAAACTAAAGGAACTAGCACTATTTTAGCGATACGACGTGAACGTGCTTGTATAAGCGGTCCAACCAAAAAAATAAAATAATGACACATGAAACGGAATATTTTGCGGTTCTTATAACGTTTTACTAATATGCTTCTACGCAGGACAAATACATGCAAGATCGAACCTACATTTAGAGAACGATTTACATAATTGTTATAATACATGTGTATTATGAATCTGTAATGGCCGCTAATGTAATCAGCGCAAGCGATCTTAAATTACTTTCTTATCTAAAGAGAGTACGTGTTCGAGCAACATGACATTTGTGAGTCTCTTTTTATATTGTTTCTTTTTAAGGTTGTTCAGTTAATCGGTTCATAACCGGCTTCAGTGCAAGGTTAACCGGTTAATAATTGTTTTAACCCGTTGCATCACTGATATAAACTGTTGTTATTTTGTTTACTTATGAACATAACAATTTCTTTGAAACAAACGGTTTTAGAAATATTACAGAATAATCATATATTTTTCATATTAACATCATTTTGTTATACAAGCATGCCATATCTGGTAAATATGACTAAATGTAAAGTGATTTCTAAATATAATGAAACAATGAACTTCATGAACCATAGTTATACTGACCTTCAACTTTGTTTGACATTAAATTTCTTAAAACTAAGTCATAATGACCTGGGACTTCGTTTTAAATTTAATATCTTTGAATTGGTAATTTTAGTAATAAACGTAGGCTTTCATTATAGTAATGTATTTGTTCTTCAGAAAATGCAACAAGATAGTGCAGACAGCGTAAAAGGCAAATACGATGAATCAGTCAGATTTTCAGCGATTAGCCACAACCCTTGTCTCGGAACAGCAGAAAGTGGGTACACAAATCGACATGGCTAACGAATGCATGCAGAAACTGCAAGAGGCACGTGGCAGAGCGCATACAGAAATTCAACTATTCCGCATGAAAATGAACGACTTGTTGGACCACCTGGAGGGAAATACTATACAGTCTCTGGACACGCTGCTTATTACATTAAGAAACCCTTTGAAATCCGGCATATGGAAATGCTCAAAGCTTAAGGAAGACTTCAAAAGTATGCAGGAAGCAATTAAAGATTTCGACTGTGGCAGGCCCAACGTAAATATATTTATTGCACATTCTAAACTCACCGAAATGATTTCAAACAAGCACACAATATTAAAGGAATTATCTGCCAACCGAAATGTTGATATGACTTTTGAAGGTAATCCCGATGTTGAGAAACTTTTATCAGGCCTCAGTGTCCTGGGTAATGTAGAAGATTTAAATCGAAATTTAGAAATATGTTTGTCGGGCGAGATATTTCATTGTAAAGATAAAATGCTTCTCAGTGTCAAACTGCCATCAGATAGAGGAACCTGTGATATAAGTGGCATAATTGAACTTTCTAGTGGAGAGCTCCTTTTGGCGCATTATGAAAACATCAAAATGAAGCTGATTGATATGCAATACAAAGTTGTCGCTCACACAGACCTACCAAGCCAGCCAAAAGACATGTGCAGTTTCAGTCCTACTGAGTTCGCTGTTACATATCGTGAAGCAAGCATGATCCAGTTCCTCACTGTCAACAAGTAGTGTTAGGCAGGACACTTACATTTTAACATAAATGTAACGGAATCGCATATTCTAAAGGGACTGTGTTTGTTTCATCAGGTAAAGCCTTTTACCAATACAGATTGGATGGTCAGGTAGTAAGGAAGATCTACGAAGATATTTCAGAAGGATTCACAGGTACGCTTTCTAAATTGAAACATTGAATTTCTAAAACGGTTGAATGAGTGATGTCTTATTTGGCTGACAACAATTTGTACTGTTCAGACGCTTGTGATACTACATAGCATTAATTACACGTATTATGAAGAAACAATAATATGTAACGCAATACTTACAATAAGTTCTAAATTGGTACAGTTTGCAGAAATCATACCGCAATTTTATTCAGAATTATGTGTAAGCCGAATTTCTTCTATTAGTATAATTATCCATTTTATCTGTACTTATGTAATGCACATATAATAACGTGTCTCTCTCTAAGACTTTTGAATTTTAATTCTTGAATACCTGTTTAAATGTTCGCTAAGCAAGTTTATGAACGAAAAATGAACACGGTTTTAAATAAATTATCATGCAATTAGAGGTTACAAATATGTTAGAATGTGCCTTTAAAACATCACGGTTTTACCTATTGTCTTTGTGCGAAGATGCCGTCAAACTTTCTATTTCCGACTGATCGGTGGTTTATTTAAAAATATGTTTAGGTTACTTTATTTATTTTATTGCATAAATCGATTCGGCTTAGAATTGCTTTTAGAAAATGTATGGTTATAGGTGTCTCTATGTGCAAAATGTTGCATTTATTTTTGCTTAAAGTTGTCGCTTTAACATTGAATTATAAAGGAAAAATATTTAGTATATTATGACATTGCGCAAACCAAGCCCAGTCACAAAGGATCTGTATTTTCATAAAATCACCATTTTTGGGCGGGATATTATGCGTTTCGGTCAGTTTCAATTTAGGAGCGAATTTTTTAGAAAAAAAAACTGCGTTTTCAGAGGAAAATAATAAACAATCGTACAAAAACTCGTCTTGAGCATCTAAAATCGCAACAATGTGTGCTCAAAGAACCCATTAACCCGTTCAAATAGTTGTTTACTTCTATTTCGACATAGCTTTTAACAATAGTCCAGTGTTTCATTGCATATATCGATTCCGCTTAGAATGGCTTTTAAGAAAAAGTATTTTATGGGGTCTCTATGTTCAAAATTTTGCATATATTTTCTCTTAAATGTGTGACTTAAACATTGAATTATATAGGGAAAATATTTAGTACATTATGACCGTTACTTGTATCGTGGTGCTTACCAATGCAATGGAAATAAACTTTCCGCTCACAAATTCAGTATGACGATTCGTATGTTGAAATCATATTTAGTGAAACTATACCAAAAGGCACGATCGAAAACTATAATAAAGCCATAGTATTAATAAATTAAATAAATATTATGCACAAACCAATTTTGAATCGACTTTTATTCCATTTGATTAATTGACGCTTTTTAATTATTTTTGATTTATTTTCAAAGTTAAATAAAACGAGTAACCGATAAAAAGGCGATCCGCGTCTAAAATAAAAGTTTGGTTGAGATGAGGTGTCTTTAATCAATATAAGTAGGTATCTCACGCCTGTACATATATTGTCAGCACAAATAATGATCAGCATATTTGACAGACTTCTATGCGGGTTTTGGAGTCGAGTCGGTTAGAAACCTATAAGAAATGATTAGTATGGTTTACTTAAAGCGAGTATGTACTATCGTATTATAGTTTTTCATACCAGAAAAACGTTGATAAATAAAAACTTGAAGACAAGTTCAGTAGGAGTAGAACCAGAAAATAAAGGAAATCAAAGTGTCATTTAATTGCAAATAAGTGTGTGATGTACAGCAGAAAACTCCTTTATGTACACAAGACACTTTTTCTGAGTATTTTCGTTTATAAAGACACACAAACACAATTTTGGTCGTACAAAATGTACGAGTAAACGTATCAGTGAAAGAGAAATAATTGTTTAATAATTGTATGTTATATTAATCGGTCATATTATGTTTGTTTACGATTGCGAGGAATAAAATGTGGATTATTTAATCGTGTTAACTCTCCGTACGAATATGTTTAATGGTGCGTTCACTGGTTGCTAACGTTAGTAGATTGTAAATGAGCTAAACACTTTTTTATTAGTAGTACATACAGAAAAGACCCAATGTGTTAAGGCGTTTGATCCACATGCACCGAAGTCAAATACCGGTTAGAACAACTTTTTCCGGTTATTAAGCTTAAATGGTTAATTCTCTGGAATTAAGTCTCTTTACTAAATCATTACAGACGTATGCTAGCATAGATCGATACAGAGAAATTCGAAATTCTCTTTAAAACAAATCTAACAAATCTAACACATCAATGGGAATTTAACATCAATACAGAACCGTTCTTAATAATCTGCATACGAATAGTGAACGATCATCATAATAATCTTATATCTCTTTCGCCTGCGTGCGAACTGTGCCGCGGGAAACAATGTAACATTTAAATGCTAAATTTAGTGACTATGAATAAAAATCTATCATTATTTTAAATTTTGTATTAGTCATTTATTGTAATCTGTTAAACTATCGTGCATATAAGCCGTCGATAAGCCTATTAAAATGCAGCAACTGTCGCGAAGGACGCTATTATTTAGATGAAAAAATGTGCGACCGTTTTACCCCTGTTTCCCATTATGCGGTTTTGTTTATCCTATATTAATTGGCATCGTGAACACATATGGTTACATAATATTTCCTTATTAGCATAATTTCATCGACAAATCTTTAATTCGATCATAATTATATTGTTTTGCAATGTAAATATGCCTTGCAAAATTATAAATATATACACATATAATGTGTCTCATTGATTCATATACAATTGTCGTAATTAACAATCAAAACACTTATCTAACCTTTATTTGCTCGCTGGTTACGTTCAACGTTGACATTCTTCTTGTACTTGTAGCAGCGATCATGTGTCATCGACACTATTCGTCGTATTTTTCTTAAAATGTTGCAATACTGATGCTAAATGTCGAAACTAACGCTATATGTCGGACAACCGAGTAGGCGATAAGTATGAATTCCCGATCAGTCAGTGTGATCCAGGAAAAAATGTCATTTAGCTATATTCTCTCTTTGATCGTTTATTCAAATATGGATTAACGCAAACCTTCAGCTCTTTAACTGCGAGATATATGGTGAACAAACACTTGTGGGTAACTCGAGGTCGAGAATATAATTCATTTTTTTATTATTATGCCAGACTTGAGCTCAGCAACAAATCTACTGCATCCGCAAAATTGTAAATGTTGTCTGTCTGCGAGTTGTATGTAATAAAAATAATATATAAGAAATTTTCTTTAAATCTGGTCGACGATTGCGTGAGCCATGGTAAAAACCAACAACAACACCAATCAACACCATATCAATGACGTTTTTACAAAACACACTTGCACTTGAGCGTTGTTCCTCTGCATCAAAATAAATACATGTATACATGCTTTGGTGCTTGGGAAGTATTTTGCTGTTTTGGTTTATACACTTTTTTGATGTAGTGTCCATTTTAATGTTTATATAATTCTTACGATTTTCGTCGTCTGATTCGAGGTATCTATTTGTATTTTGGTAGTACTGTTACCGTGCCATCACACGTGGTTGCGTTTGTAAAACAGTGAGTGATAGTCCATTGGTCTGTCGACCGTCTTAATATATTATAGTCCAATGTTCTTATACTACCAGTATATTAACAGTAGGAATAACACAGGTTAGTACACTATTAACCGGTTACCTTTTATTTTCATCGTTATCAACCGATTAACTAAAACTAAGAAGCTAAAAAACGGTTAAGAATACTTTTATATATTTAATAGTGCACGTACATGCACGTATATATACTATCTTTACAAGCGAACGTCGTTTATGATCGCTTACGTTGGTTACATAACCATGACCCTATCATGTTCATGATATCAATGAATTATTTTTCTCCGCTGTAGCGTACTTATGCCCTTTTTGACTCAAAAATACCCTTTTTATATAAAATGTTTCTGTGGTAATCTGTGTCTCCTAAAAAAAATATTGTTTGATAAAAAGTCACAAACAAACTTGCTCTGTCTACAACCTACGCTCAGAGATTTACTGATTCCGAGCATAGTGCTAGGAGCGGTAGCCGAATCGCTGTCGTGTTATATTGTTGGTTAAAGTCTTTGTAATGTTGTTTAATACTTAATCACGGTATTTAAATATTAGGTATAGGATTTACTATTTTACTGTTATTACTACATTGGCAGGAATTGTACCTGTACTAAAATGCATTGCGGAAAACTAAAATTGAATATAGTGTGCCACAAAGAATAAAAACGAGCATTTTGTATCTCGTTAAATCTATGTTACCATACCAGATCTAGCGTTCAAAGTGTGGCTATTGCTATAAGGCACATATTGATTTGATTGATTTTACGAAATATTGTACGAAATATTCGTTGACTTCGAGTATTTATTTTACTTTAACGAGTGTTTGTTTTACAATGTATTTGTGTTTATTCGTCGTTGAAGCGCATTAACTATTTCAATCAGTTGTTGACCACATATTGTCAGCTTTACATTGATTTGAATGTATTTTATCCACCTTGTGTTGACTTTTTAACCTGAATCATCATTAAAAAACACAAAACACACAATTTGTACTAAAGTTGTAAACAATACGCGCTCATCCCAACTATTCTACTTAAACGTAAGGTAGGCGGATGTCAACTTTAACCTTAACTGTATATTTCAACTGTTAAAGCTGAATATAGAAGAATGATATTTAATAAACATAAAATTTGATTTGTTGCCAAACGTCCATCAATGTCGATTTTGATTACAATGGTTATCATATGAGAATCAAACATACCGACGGCTGAACCGCGTTTAATGCTAATTGTCGAAGTATCTTCTTTGTAATCAGTGATTTCTGAGAAATCTAAACATCAATTATACTATACATGTGGTTTTGCGCCAAAAGTTAGAACCAGTCGAATCTGGCCGAGAAACATATTTTTTTTACTAATGAATTGACAAATTGATATGTAAAACGATATATTTCAGTATTGTTCATACAACTTTCAGCTATTTGCTTCATGTATGTGACTCATGTTGAGATAAGTACAAATGTGTTTTTTGTTGGACTGTTTAAAGGCTCGATGAATTACGTTCTTCACGACACCTATGTCTAATATAAATGTCAAAGTGTATTACATTAATAGAAATATTGCGCTCTGCCGGGAATGAAAATAAACCAGTATTTAAGTCTACAGTTTATCAATTTCTAATTGTATTTCCCGGATTATATGAAAGAAACATAAATACTCGAAATCAACTAATATTTTGCAAAATATTTCGAAAAATTAAGTTAACCAATACAAAATCAGTGTACCTTATAGTTATAGCTAAAATTTAACGCTAGATGTGTTATGGTAACAACGATTTAACGATACAAAATGCTCGTTTTATTTTGTTGTGGCACAATTTCCTGCAACGATAGATATGCATACGTCACACGAACACTAACATGGTAAATGAACATGTGTTAAGTATATTTGTTAAATATATTGCCCCACAAAAAGCAAAAATGAGCACGTTGTATCTTGTTAAATCTATGTTACCAGATCATATCGAGCGTTGAAATGTTGGTTATTGCTATAAGGAACATTGATTTTGTATGTGTTTATTTTATTTTTCGAAATATTAAACGAACTATTCGTTAATGTTCAGTGTTTATGGGTGTTTACTGAAAAAGTGAACCAAATGATTTCCAAAGATTTCGATATATACATCATTTTATCGTGTATGTAGCGTGTTTCGAGCAAATTATAAACCAGATTCATTTGTTACGATATACTTCAATGTATTGATAAATTTCAGTGTACAAGTGTACAGTGAGTGGATTACGGCTGTATGTGACCAGCTTCCATCACAGCAAGCTCATTACCATGCCTATGGATGGGAATGTCCTATCAACCTTGGAAAATCCTACACTTTGTGGTCCTTCAGCTGTACACATGTCAGATTCAGGTCAGCTGCTGGCTTGTGGATACTATTCAAACAACTTGGTACGAGTCGATGGTGAGCGAGGAAGAGTGGTAAAGCTGGCTTCCGAGAAGGATGGTTAGTTTCGTCCAGATTCTGTATTCTACAGTGCACGTACTGGCAGGCTGATTGTTGGGCACAAAAGTGACACTATACTGGTGATACGCACAGCGTGGGTTAATGTGTAATACTGTTATACATGAACTAACTTTCACCATGAGTAGGAAATGCCTTTATACATAGTATTGTACATGTTTATATTATTTTACACTTTTCACATTCTCGTCGGATAAATACAATAAATATATTACACTCATGGTGCCATATTGTGTATGCTGTTTGTTTGAAAAATGTATTTGGTAAGCTTATTATGGTATGCTATTTTAACACTATATTTTAATATTTCCATTTCACAAACATGGCAGCATAGTATCTTGAAATGTGTTATGAATATCGCGAATAAATATGTTAATAAGAATTATTAACATAATCCAATCAATGACGTATGTGGTTACTAAACAAATTATATAACAAAAAAAACATTCCATTTTTGTAGGGTCTTACAAATTGAATAAAAACACCTAATAGAGTGAAGTTCTTGTGTATTTTAACACTTATTTTCACAAGTCATGTACTGTCATATAAAATCTTCAAAAACAAAGAAAGTCAAACTTGATTTAAATACTATACTTTAAATCTAATTTGTAACAAAGAAAATGTCAAATAAGTAAACTCGCATTTGTTTTCGCAGTTTCGTATTCAGGGTGCAGGATCACGTGAATTTATGGGGTTCCAAAATGGCTGTTGATGAAAGTTTACACATCAGTTAAGTGGTGCATTTTTTCAAATAACTTTTTAAAACAATGTTGCGGAAGAATTTCACATATTGCATAAAAGACAATCCTTGATGAGGCCTACGATGATGTGAAAAACATCAGAACTACTTTATAAAATAAGCCTGTGCTCTTGGCCAAAACATCGAAACAAGGTTCATATACCTATACACGGTAATGCTTCAAGCAAAGTGACATTTTGGCAACACTTGATCTGAAAATATTGGCACAAACTGTAAAAACTACCGTCTTTTATGCACTAAAGATTTTTTTCAAACATATTTTATAAATTGAGATATTTGCAAAAATAAAGTCCTTAACGGTGTGTTTTCATTCTGTCCAGCCCAGCGCCGTAGCCACGCTGAGGCACACCGAGGCAGTTGCCTCGGCTAAAATTTGCAGAGCAATGTTGAGATTACAAGGAAAAAAGAAAAATTTATGTCAAAGATTAAAATCTATAGAAGAAATTTTGAGGCAATTTAATGAATTTGAGGCACTATGATATTCACAAACAAATATTATCATTGAGTACAATTGGTTCATGTTGAGTCAGATACTTGTTTCATTTAAATAATTGCAATTGATGTCCAATGGCTCAGCAAAATGATTAGGAAAATCCGTATATTAAACAAAGCGTCGCACTGTACACTTCGACGTTACAATCATTGTAGACAACGGAACGTACCGAGCGAGGATCGGGTGTTTACGGCCAGGTCTGGGTCTATTTTGGAGCTAGACACACTTCGGGTGGTTGGCGTTTTCGCCTTTATTGGAACTTCTCCTCTTTATGGCCGGCGTCGAGTTTAATCTGGGACCGTTTCAGGTAGTAAGAATCTTTGTTTACATTATAATTTTCAAATTATGATATCCCGCGCTATTAAACTTTTTTGATATAAAGAAGTTCAAGTCTTTTCTTTTTAATACATGTAGTCAATGAAGTTGATGATAGAGCGTTGATGATAGAACTGTCAACTGACAGAAAATGATGACGCAGTGCTAAAACAAAATAGTACACAAGAAAATTGAAAAAATGGCCAAAAACTTCACTGATGTAAGTTAAATAGTTGTGCTCCTCATGATTAGCAATATGCCCCTGTGACGCAATCGGTACGGCGTCAGACTCTGTATCCATTGCTCACTATTATATTGTCACTGCGTTGATTCGAATCCCAGTAGGGCCGCGTTTAAGTAAATTCCATCAATGATCCTTTTTATACGTGTTTATGATTGAAAACGCTTTTGATTAAATGCATTAAATATTTCTTTTAATGAGCCATATTGTGCTTTCAAGCTCTAAATGGAAAAACAAACGTCCACGAATTTTTTCACGGTGAAACTGTCTGAACTACAACAGCAAGTTTGCAAAAGCTCATTTGATGTTGCTTAAGAAATAATATTTTTTTATTGGTTCTTGTACATGTGAGCGGAGTTTTAGCGCACTTCGAAGGCTTAAAACGTGGACATGTTCTACTATGAAAGAGGAACGGCTTAATGGCATCGCTTTAATGTTTGTGCATAAACACATTCCAATTGATCGAAAACAAATTCTACATATGTGGGATTCGACTGGAGACAGGAGAGTTGAATCAGCGTTCAATAAGATTGATATTTAAAAGTTGAAGAATAATAAAACATGTTCATGAAGCAATATTCGCTTAAATGTTTGATAGATCTGTTTCATATTATAAGGTAGTTCTATTTTATTTATGTATTTCAATAATAAATATGTAAAGCACATCCTATTATCCATATACATACTATTTATTTTATGCTTTCCGGTGGTTTATAGAGAAATATCAGTGAAATAAAACTTGTATTTCACTGTTTTAAACAGCGAAAAATAACAGTGAAAAATGGCGATATTTTTCACTGTTTAACTGTGAAATGACGTCATTTTTCGACGAAATGACGTCATAAATCCAGCTAAATTATCCAATTAAACTCTTTTAAAATGTAAATAAACGGTGAAAAAAATACATAAAATAAAAAGAAAATTTGTTGGATTCGATGGAATATCGATTTTAATTCACTTGTGATCATTAAAAATTCATAGTTTTCACTCCTGGCTGCGCCACTCGTGAAAATATTATTTTATATGATCACTCGTGAAATAAAATCGATATTCCATCGAATTCAACAAATATCCTCTATAGCTTGTATGAGAGAGCTGCGTCTCATTTTTTTCTTTTTTCTTTATGACTTTAAATGAAGTTTATGACTATTTTTCTGTAGTTAAGTTTGTTACATCATTGCCACGTCAAACACCGTTTATGGTACCAGAATATAAAATTGACAATGAACTTGTAGCATATTTGCTTTGTGTTAACTTTATTGATACCAAACGGTAATATGTAGCGTCCACGATTTCGATAATTTAGGTATAAAATGTAGTTTAAATGGCCTTTAAAAGGCACCAGAGACGTTCTAGGTATAAATGATTTTTACGGGAGGGGGGGGGGGAGCATGCCCCCGGACTCCCCTAGAAGGACCTAAGATACTGCCTCGGCTTAAATTTGGGTCTGGCTACGGCACTGCAGCCCTTGTGTAAACTCCTGGGAAACTCGTTGATCCTGTACCCTGGTATTGTGTAACAATTGAAATAACAGTTATCACCATTATTAAAAGCCGCTGGATCACATTAAAGGTCCAATTAAGAGGAAATTGTAGCATGAAACACCGACATCAGTTACCCTGTTGGCATGATATGTCATAAAGGAACCATTCGTGCTGCTACGTGACGATATCATCAATCGCTTTTTAACCTTCATTCAGCAAGTATTTTGTTTTAAAGTGGAAGAATTAACACAATATGCAACTCCTATAATATACAGTAAAAATAAAAATAAACATGATGATGATTCTATTTTTGCGCTGCGCTAATTATTAAATTCGCAATATGTTGTACATAGAGTTGTTAATACATGTGATCACGTTATTTTATGTTTGTTTTGTTTAAATTCACAACACTATGTTATTTCACTATTTGTGCTCATTGGTTATTGTGTGGTTAATTGTTATTTTGCATGAATTTATTCAGAACTATTTTGTAAATAATGTTATGTTTAAAAGCCCATACACACTCAAAATCAACAAATAGTTCGTACATTATTTCGAAAAATAAAGTGAACACATACAAGTAAATGTTCCTTATAGTAAACGTTTCAACGCTAGATCTGGTCTGGTAAAATAGATTCAACACGATACAAAATGACAACATTGACCAGTAAGTACTGAACTTCATTAACATAAAACTAACGCATGACTTTGTTCCCATATTTGCATTTAATTTTATTCGTACTTGTTTTTCGCGAGTTTAATAAGACCATTACAGTAAACTTTGAGATGTATAATTTAATGTTTTTTTATATGTCCAGTACTCATTAAATTTATCATTAATAAATTTACCCTAGGTAGCCGTACTAATAATAAATTCATACATAAAGATAAGTCCCCGATCTATACGACGTTTATTCAGTCGGTTGCATAATACATGAAAAATCCATAAATGAGGGTAATTAAACTGTTCATAAAGGCATTTAAATGAATGTTAAATGATATCTCACAACGGGTCCCGTTTGGTGCAAAAGTGATTGAGATGCGGGGGATCGAACAAAGTGCTTATCAAATGCAAAGCGAGCACTCTACCACTGAGCTTCATCCCCTAACAGCTACAAATGCTGCATCTTGTCGATATTTCGTCGTTCGAAATAAAAATGGTCAATATCTTTAAATCAACGCAACGTACAAATGAAAAAAGTATGAACCATCATATAAAGTTGTCGATAACAGTTTATTGTGGCTGTAATGACGAAACATGTTGTGGCTGGCCAATTCCTTTAGCTATGGGTTGGGGCTTGATATGTATTCGGTGGAAAAAATGACATGAAAATACACCTGGAGATGCCGTTGATTGTAGCCGGGGCCTCTCACTTGCGATGCGAGCGCTCTACTACTGAGCTACATCCCCATGTTGGTGTATTTAACGTTGGAAGATATCAACATAACGACGTCTTTATTGTTTGATAGAAACTATATTAAAATTTTGTAAGTCCTCATATCAGTGTCAGTGAAATAGAGTTCTGCAGATGCAGGGGAGGGGTGGGGCACCTCGAGCCTAGCACATGCTACACTAGCGCTCTACCACTGAAGTACATGCCCATGGGGCTACGGCTGTTGCAGCATGCCAATATAACGACATTGCAAATTTAATAGACCGTTTTTTTCCCTAATATCAACGAAACGCACAAATAAACCAATACGTAGAATAATATGACGTTGTCAATAAAGTGTATCGTGGCTTTAGTGTCCATAATGATTTTCAAAGTATTAACCAAGATTATTCCACATGATAATGTTATATTATGGGACACGTTGATTGTTTTATCTCGTTCCTGTTGCGGTGATGTAAATGGTACACATCTTTATTTTGTTATTACCATTGTTATCTTTATAATTTCACGTTTATCTTGTAAATACGGTCCAATGTAACAAAACTGATTGAAAACACAACCTAGTATTACAGGCAAAATGTGGGTCGCAAGAAAAATTGAGGTTGATTGGAAACACCTGTGTATGCCTAAAGATGATGACGACGATGGTGGTTCTAGTGGTTGTGAGTTTTGTGGTGGTGGCGGTGTTGGTTAAAGTAGCCGTTTAGTTTTTTTTTATTGATGTGATTATAATTGTTATTGCACGTGACGTCGATGGTGTTGGTGTTGGTGGCTGGGCTGGTGATTATGTTGGTCCTGATATAAAAGGCAAATATGACAGTTATCAGTTTGAAATGCTTTTTAGTTGCATATGTCTAGTTGACACAAACAATTTGAAAGAAACCAAACGCCTTCGTCGTCGAAAGATACATTTAAAGCCGTGACCTACATTGTATGTCATAATACACAATTTACAGGAGATGCCGGAGATTAAACTCCTATCAAATGCAATGCGGGCGCACAACTACTGAGCTCAACTACTCACAAAACAGCTGTTGGAAAATGTCAAAAAAGACGTGCACATAAAGCAACACTAATCCATTGTTTCGTTTCCATGTCCCTTACCTTAATAAATGAATGAATAAAACAATGTACAACCTTTACATTTGTTAATTGAGCATACTTTTGTCCTAAATTAACATTTATGGCATGTTAACTAAATGTTCGGGTGTATCGCCTATTTATCGGTACCGTAACGAATACTAAGAGCTGTTGAACTGATAGATATTCAACAACACCTAAACAATAATGACCAATTTACTATTGCTGCATAACATACATACAACGTATGTTAATCAATACTTGTATTGTTTTTCAGCTATTTATCTCTTATTCGTTCCCTGTGACTTTGATACATAACAATCAACACATATCCGTTGACAATCACATTGGAAGGAATAACATCATATTTAGTAAACATGTGTCCTCGCTATAGACTTTTAATACCTCAAACAACGTTAATAAAACTGATCCTTTTCAGGTTAAACATCTGCTTTTTTAAAACATTATTTGTGCAATAAGACGGTATTTAAAATGCTGGCACGGGTTAAAATAATAATCGCTTGATGCGTACTGTTAAGAGGGTGCTGGGTCAGAGGGTTCACAGGGGTTTACACACGGGTTGGACATATTGTAAACACACAGGTATGAACTTTATTTTCTTCCAAATATCGCAAGTTATTAAAATACATTTGTAAAAATCGCTAGTGTACAGTTTTTCTTGCAGCTTGTGTCAATATCTTAAGATTTAAGAACATATCCTTGAAAAAAAATCTGAAATGTGTGAAAAATGTCACGTTGTGTGTAGCATTACATTGTACATGAATGCTGTAGAAATCAAAATTTGAACAAGAACACAGACTTTTTAAATAAATTAATGTTGGTGTATTGCACATTGTTATAAGCAGCATACAATACTGTATTTAAGGCACCAGTTAAAATTCTTGGGAAAAATTGTTTAAGAATGTTATTTGAAAAAAATCACCACTTACCGGTGTGTTTAGAACCATTGACGTTTATTTGTGAACTCCACAAAATCACGTGATCCTTCAATCTGGTTAAGGTTACACTAAAGATTTGTTTTAGTTTTTGTTCTCTAAGAAATGAATGTATAGACAAATATGTATAGGTATTTTATGTTTTGAGTTAACTGTGACATGCTGATTACATTTGAGTATGATGATAAG
Source organism: Dreissena polymorpha (assembly GCF_020536995.1). NCBI lineage: Eukaryota > Metazoa > Mollusca > Bivalvia > Myida > Dreissenidae > Dreissena > Dreissena polymorpha. Next base: position 58,316,443 of record NC_068357.1, on the reverse strand, counting down.
GAGACTGATGTTGGCACTTATTGTTTTTGCAGTTATTCAGTGCATTCATTGGGGGATAACAATGTTTGTAGCAGTTGCATTAACAAAACACGTGCATTATTTTTTAATACAATTGTAAAGAAATAAGGCGCATAAAACGTCTGATATTTAAGTTAATATTTTACGTTTAATTAACCGACATTTGCACGATAAGTTCTTACTTGTTCGTTGGAAATCCCACAGGTTAAAATATTGCTAGATCCAATGATAACCTCCAACAAATTCTGAAAAAAAAGTAAGACTAGTTCGGTTAACAATGGCGGGTGATTATTAACTGTTGCTTGGGAGAGAAGACAGACTCATTGTGAACTGACAAAAAAGTTTAACAAATATGGATCGTAACAAACACCATTGAGGACAGTCAGGAGACGTTTAGATTTTTAAGTATATGTTTAAAATATGAATGTTTACCACGGGAAAATATGGAGCGAAATGTTCAATCAATGATCTGTGACTACATCTCCTACTATTGGATGAGAAAAACTTTCTTCAGTTGATTAAATGAAAAGTAATAACTATTCTGGAAAAAAATGTAGGACGTGTTAAAGCTAGATATTACCCTGGATGGAAGTTGTCTTTCAAGATGACAATGACCCAGAGAATGTATTGCTCCGGTCAAATCAGTGGAAAGCAGACATTAATATTTAAATTTGTGATTGGCAAAACCTAAGCCAGAATTAATTCTAGTAAAATAGGTATAAAAAGAATATTATCTAAATGAATTAAAAGAAAAGCTGTTGTGGTTGAAAGTTTTGCAAATTTAAAAGCTAATTCCAATATGTTATCGAAAGGATTCTGAATGATTGTTCAATATACCACACGCTGCAACATTAATTTTAATTCCTGATATTCAGCTTGAGATATTTTCGGAGAGTTTAAGGAAGTAATATATACTAAACGGCGATGTATGCGTGCTGTAATTTCTAAAATTCAACTAGAAATTAATTAACATGTATTTCATATCTTGAGATTCGATTTGTTTAGTTAATCGTTTGTTGTATGTTGAAGCTATATGATTTTTTAATCACAAATTAGGTAAATCAACAGAGAGGATAAAACGTAGATCAGTTCTATCTGCCAAACGATAACTATTCATCAGTAGGCAAATTATGTTGTCAACTGAAATATTTGGAATTTCGAAACATGAGCGAGCAGAACTTGTGTTCACAAACACAACACTTTAATAAAATAATCCTTATAAATGCTGTCCCAAACAATAATTTGATATGAAAATGTAAGCATGTAATTTACAAATTAAATAATGAATCAGTAGCCAAATTATATTGTTAACTGAAATATTTGGAATTTCGAAACATGAGCGAGCAGAACTTGTGTTTACAAACACATCACTTTTATAAAATAATCCTTATAAATGCTGTCCCAAACAATAATTTGATATGAAAATGTAAGCATGTAATTTACAAATTAAATAATGAATAATAAGATCGCCGTGGCGTAATGAATATGGTGTCCGCCTAGCGATCGGGAGGTCACGGGCTCGATCCCCACTGTGGGAGCGTTCTTTAGATCTCCCCCATAGACACCGAGGAAACGGACTCGAGAGCGTTTCATATAAGCTTAGGCTTGTTACGCAATCGAGCTTAAATAAATAGGTTTAAATAAAATAAAATAATGAATTGTAACACATTTATGTTTTTAACTTAACTAAGGCTTGGCAACATTGACATGGCAGTAACGAACTTTATTAGAATACATAAAACGCATTACATTAGTCCTATATCTGCATTCGGATTCATTTATACCGTTTTTAAAAAAAGAGATTTAGGAGATAATTAAAGCATACGTCGTAACGGTATTTTGATATGTTAAATTTATGAATAGAAATCAATGCCAGGTTTATTTTGTTTTTTAATACGTCGCTCTACAAAATAGCTGCATTATACGTCACGGTATGTATATAGTTTGATAACATAACTCATAATAAATGTAATGTTGATTTCTTAACCGCATTGCTACACAAAAAAACGATAATATTATTAACATAAAACGTCTTTAAAGTAAGTAATATGACAGAACTATTAAACGAATAACATTAAAAGAACACGTGTTTGCTTCGGGAGAAAAACATTGAGGATTTTGGTTATAAATATAGATTAGATTTATAATTTCGCGCTTGATTAGATATTAAATGTTTCCTTTTACTGAGAAAAACATTTCATGACATCAACACAACAACATATATGTTCTAGTTTTAAGACCTAACCGCATTATATTGATTTATCACTATCACATTCGATATTTAACTGTCAAACATCCTTAACATCCAGTTCAACAGTAATCTCAAAACAGAGTTGTCGTTCCGTGCTTAAGTATACACGTAGCCGTCGTGCAAAAAGTGGTAAAACTGATGCACAAAACATTCGACGTTTTAATTTGTTGAGTACATGTCAAACATTCTACTGCAAAAACCGTTTTGTTTCATTTCGATATAAGTATCTAAGTCTTGTTTTCATATTTATAGATATATCAGTCATGATAATCCAAACATTTCAAACAAGGATTTGTTTTCTTCATTTCAACAGCAATACGTTATATCGCATGGGTGGAATTTCAAAAGAAACAAATCTTATAAATGACGGATTTAACTTGTTCAAACATGTTAAAATCTGTTCCGGCAATCAGTACATCGTGGATTCGCATACATATCTTGTTTAATTCTTTGAACTTTTCGGTCTATGCAGACGATAGATATGGGAAGATATAAATCATTAAAATTCCCCGTCGATATCGGCATTTAAGTTAAAACAAGTTCTTAAAAACATCCATGTTTAAATAGAACAATGCTCTGGTAAGGCGTGAAATTGTAACAGAACAAGAACGTGTATCCTGATCAAAGTGAAAAAAATATGCTGATCTCGAGAATTAAGCAATTTTATAGAGCAGGGACTTTGACATCTTTACACATGCATTATATAAGGAGTTTGTAACAATCTGAAACATTTTAAATTATTATTTAACACGCTAGTCATATGGACTTCAACGCTATATGACATCCGCCATTTTGGAAACTGTCTCGCTTTACTGTGATTTGACACTCGGTAGCGTGTTTGGCATAATTTGGTAAAATTATCAAGCGTACAATAATTATAGTGTTATCACAGGAGATTTTAATGTATTTAAAAGTTGAACTTTCCATTATTCCCTTAAATGTTCTACAAACTTTGACAGTTTGCGTTTCTATTTCCTATTAAAATCAAAATGCACTAGCCTATTATCTAAATAAGTCACTGAAAAGAAATTGACAGACTATGTACATTGTGTCACGTACAGCATGTGTAATTGAAATTCTTGACATCCAGCATGATATGCTTTTGGATACGTATTGGAAAGTTATTTACGACACGTAGCTGTTTGTTTGGTGTGTTAAAAAATCTACCCAACATTAAATTTACATTGATTGCATAACTGACTATTCAAATTGTTTATTTGAAATAATTATCATATGCCGAGGAAGAAACATAAACAGACACTATACAACGGACACTGATTGTGTAAAATGATAACAGGTTTATTGTTCTGCAAAATATGCTTTCAGATCGCATTCTTAAAATGTATTAAGAAGAACGATCAGAACATCGGCTTACAAACACTACCCATTGATAAAAGAATAATTGGTTTCCCAAACACGGTGTGAGCATGCTATGTAACCGTGACATAGGGTATGAATATCAATTTAATTTTCCTGTAACTAAACTTTTGCCCCTCAAGATTGGCCAAACAAGATACATTTAAATAAGCTGGTCAATATTCTAAAGACTTTCGCAAACAAAATCGGTAAATTCCGACAAATACACGCATCTCATCAAATAAACACATAATTATGGAATAACGTGATTATATATGAACTAAATATACAATTATACAATATTGTACGATAACTGACAATGAATGTCGTATATCAACGTGGATTTACTGAGTTTGTCGATAGTGTTTATTTTGGCTGTAATGAACTTTCATTATGTTTACCAATGTTATTCAACTTGAGCAAAAGGAGCATAGGACGTAGGGAATTATAACGGACAGGTCAGTATTTGCTATATGGTCAGTTTATTGGTTTAATTAGTTCCATTTGAGTTTGTTTGTTATGTTGTTTTTTTGTTGTTTTGTGTGTGTGTTACGTTGGTTGGCTTGGTATTTATATGGTTGCAGAAAATAAATAATAGCGATGCCGGAAAATGAATCTAGGGCGTCTAACTTACGACGAGAACGCTACCACTAAGCTACAGCCGACATATTGGGGTCGTTTAAACGTTTATAATCAGTCTTACTTATATAATGTATGTTAAAAGCGATACTTTAAAAGCAAACGTATGTATGTAAAAATAATACACATGGAATCACTATGTTATTGGACAATAAAGGCAAAGTAATTGATGTTCACGGAACCTAGGATTGCTGGCATACATAGTGATTGCCATTTACTAATATTAACAAACCCGGGTGAAAATAACTATATATGTTCGTGGGTATTGCTGACAAATTGTTCTATCTCTATTGTTGGTTTCAAAATAAGTTGTTCTGCTTCATCTTTCATATGTATGACAAAGGATTTACTGATACAATAGTGGGTTTGTGCTGTTCGAAACATTCGTAACCGATATCTTGTCAAATGGATTCGATGGTTACCATGGTTATCATATTCAAAATATCCGCACATTACAGTTTATACAAGCATTAACGTATACGACGTTAACAATATATGACTGATGTTCACATTGAAATAAGTCTAGAGTGGATGGAAATGGCTACACTGTAAATTTTGTTAATATTCACTATAAAAAGGACTTGTTGCATATTGTTTATTTTGTTACTATGTATTTAATAAATATATGTCTAAATATATCTAATTGCGTATAAGAATATGTATACATGTGTTTAAAAAAATGTACATATATCATTTTTCCTGATTTGTAGACAATGTTATATAAATAATGTATTTTATGCAGATTCGTTACCATAGCAACCACTGTATTCAAATGATCGTTTTGTTTGCATATATATATATATATATATATATATTTATTTATATATTTATTTATATATATATATATAATAAATAAATATATATATATATATATAATATATATATATATTTATTTATTTATATATATGTCTGTCTATCTATCTATATATCTATTTAACTATCTTTCTCTCTCTCTTTATATATATATATATATATATATATAGATAGATATAATATATATATCTATATATATATATATATATATATATATATATATATATATATATATTATATATAATAAGAGAGAGAGAAAGATAGTTCAATAGATATATAGATAGACAGACAGACAGACAGACAGACAGACCAGACAGACAGACAGACAGACAGACAGACAGACAGACAGACAGACAGCAGACAGACAGACAGACAGACAGTACAGACAGACAGACAGGACAGACAGACAGACAAGACAGACAGACAGACAGACAGACAGACAGACAGACAGACAGACAGACAGACAGACAGACAGACAGACAGACAGACAGACAGACAGACAGACAGACAGACAGACAGACAGACAGACAGACAGACAGACAGACAGACAGACAGACAGACAGACAGACAGACAGACAGACAGACAGACAGACAGACAGACAGACAGACAGACAGACAGACAGACAGACAGACAGACAGACAGACAGACAGACAGACAGACAGACAGACAGACAGACAGACAGACAGACAGACAGACAGACAGACAGACAGACAGACAGACAGACAGACAGACAGACAGACAGACAGACAGACAGACAGACAGACAGACAGACAGACAGACAGACAGACAGACAGACAGACAGACAGACAGACAGACAGACAGACAGACAGACAGACAGACAGACAGACAGACAGACAGACAGACAGACAGCCAGCCAGCCAGCCAGCCAGCCAGCCAGCCAGCCAGCCAGCCAGCCAGCCAGCCAGCCAGCCAGCCAGCCAGCCAGCCAGCCAGCCAGCCAGCCAGCCTGCCAGCCAGCCAGCCAGCCAGCCAGCCTGCCAGCCAGCCAGCCAGCCAGCCAGCCAGCCAGCCAGCCAGCCAGCCAGCCAGCCAGCCAGCCAGCCAGCCAAGCCAGCCAGCCAGACAGACAGACAGACAGACAGACAGACAAATGCAAATGAGATTGTAAAATAGATAACATGAAGAAATTTTGTATATTCAACAAATAAAAACTCACCGGACGTGAACTGTTTCCATTTTGTGTCATTTGTAAAAAGTGATTAACGTATCCAATAACGCCGTTCTATCGCGAATTATGCATTTGATTGTGTTGTATGATTAGACGAGATGAATATTGTGTTTCTGATTGATGAAAGACATGCATTTGATATCGCAAAACGTGCAGCTTCATAAAATACAAGTTACATGGTAAAAACCTAGGTGCAATGACTTTGTGATGAATAATTGAAGATTATTTGTAGGCAGAGATAAATCATATGTTATAATGTGTTTTAAAAGCAAACTTCAATTATCACACTTTTAAAAATATGCGTTTATATAAAAATGTTGTTGTGTTATTATTTATATTCTTAACAGTGCGTGTGAAGTAAATACATGGGGATGCCAATTTGATTCCTGATTGGCCTCGTAAAAAAGTGATTTAAGTACGATTTAACTCAAATCATGACTTAGATTAGCAAAGTATGCATGGATTTATATGAGATGACTATAGCTTAGATCACGCTTACGTTTGATATTGGGTTCTTAGTGTTATACTGTATTGTATAGCGTGTACTATGTTTAATAGGTTATGTGTCATTTGCCTCAAGTTATATGCAAGGGAATGTTAAAAAGAGACCTAATACGTGTATAGCTTAATTTGCTTCATATGTTAACGCTTTATTGCGGGTTCAGAGGTCCAATAGAGGTTCAGAAGATAATAACACTATGTTATATTGAAGTGGTTTGTATATTATACTAGTATCAAATGTTGCACATTTTCCCCGATGCATGTTCTGTAATATTATTACGATTTGCACTTCAGAAACCAAGTATCGACTTACAATATTTGACTGCAAATAAATCTGATCAGGAACAGGAACCCGCTTAACATTTCCTTAGATAATAATTACAAATCAATATAATATACATTTGTGTCTATATGCAGACAAAGCATTGTATGCGTGCGAAATAAATTCATTTCATAGATTGGCATTCATGTCGATATAATTAATAGCGAATGTAGCAAAGAATACAAAATATTCATGTTGATTATATATTGTTATCAACATATCGTTTAAGATAATAAACATGTAATTGTTTACGTTCTATCAATACATATTATTTCTATGAGAAACCGCATAAATCGTTTTCAAATAACGATTAAATTGGTTGTAGTATAGCCACATTCAGTTGCATATTTTTTAATGAATATGTTTCGGTCCTCGGGATTTTTGGGTAATAATATTGTTGGTGTCAAACTTGAGACAGAGGTGCGATGGCAGGACCAGATTAATAGACGGCGGAGAGGTTACTTCTATGCTCCTACAGAACGGACACACGACGCTTTATTCGAGTACAGTTAAGCACAGTAAAATAAAGTACTGCACAATTATACATACGTCTGTTTTAATCGAAACTATGTGTGTTTTATTTTTTTTGGTGTTACAATTTGTGTCATGGACGCAGACTGAATTAGGGTCAACCTTTGAAACAAAAGTACAAGTATTCATATGTACTTGACCAAAGTTGGGAAAATGTTCCTTTGAGCATTATAAACTGAGCAAAGCTTTTGAAACACTAGCGTTAAGCTTTCCAAAAACAAAACCATAGCTTCCCTAGATAGTTGCAGTAATATTTACAATAATTTCCTGTACCAAAAAAGAAAAGGCAGGTCATTTAGTTTTTCTTGGCAATTTTCGATATTTCTGATTTAACCACCATACGCTATCTTTACGTGTGGCTATCAGACCCATTTGTGTATTCCTGCTAGAACATTCATTTCTGTAAATGAAAACTTATAACAATTTCGTGAATTGACTTGTGTGTAATATAATTACTTTACCGTGTTCTAGTTTTGATCAAATGTGCATTATATACATACAAGATCATGACGATCTCAATTTTGGTGAAAATTATGTAGATACGTGTTATCGCAACTACTTTCATTACAATGAACATTTTCGTATGTTAATCACCATCGAGTTATATCTCTGCCGAAGAGATTGCTTAGTTTTATGATTGAAACATGTAAGAATGTGTCTTAATCAGTCACTTAGGTTTCGTTCCTCAAGATAAATGGATAGGGTAGTCATTGATTGATGTAATATTTATAGAATTAAACTCATATTACGTGATTTATCGTATATTTATGTGAACACGTGATTTATTTATTTAAAAGTCAATGAAGCGTAGAATATGATACGAGAATATGCTGATGCATGCGATTTACAGGCGTCATTGGTTGCTAAGCGAAATAACAAATCTCATCAAGCATGCGCTGCCAACAGACCGAGTTTTTGCAATGTTTGCTCGGTGCATTATATTTGTATAAACACATCGTAAATTTCGTAGATGCATTTGTGCATATGCTTCAGAAGATGCAGATTGGTAATTGTTTTAGAGACATGAAGTCTTGATTTAAAACCTTGCATTACGTTGTGAAAGACAGATGGCATATGTTTATTTATACTAAATACAAACAGTTAATGGTTAGATGTTGCATTGCTAATAGCCTGAATATTATATATTTGCGAACATTCGTTTTTTAGCACTAACTTTAATTGACATTTTATATAACAATAATCGACATTTACTCAAAACTGGGCAAAGACAAAAACAGTCAACGACAACAGCTAGAAAGTCAACAAAAGACAAACAATTATGTGAACTCTTAATTCAAGCATCTTTATCAAACAGCATCACGTATATAAATTATTTTACTTTTTCATGACGCATCTGAGTTTTCATATTTGAATTCTCTGCTATATATGTTCAACATATTTATTTTGACTCCTCGGCTATCACATCAATAAGCATTTGCAGATAACAACTAGTATTGTGTTCCAAATAAATAAAAAGTAAAAGTTAAGATTCTTCAGTACGAGAGAAACATAAATATCCAGGTTTCTTTGGAAAGACTATAAAACAATGAGGCAAGACAGACAAACATTAAACAAACACGAACATATTAAATTAAACTGAGGTCACCGTGTTGTGATGACCGATGCACAGCGTTATTCGTTCAATCCGATTATAATTGACATAATTATCCACAACAGATAGGGGTGTAAATAAAAGTCGACTTTAAATCTCCAAGCATTAAAATGCAATTATAGGTAGAAATGTTGAATTTAATTACCTTCCTACGTAAATAGTTGGTTTCAGCCCATAGCATCAGTATTGTAACATTCTGAGACACGATGAAATGAAACCAAGCAAAATCAGCTCCATTTCGTCGTACACACGATAATTTGCAATGTACAATTCTTATATGTTACCTTACTTTTATTTGATATTTTTGAAGTCGAAACGTTAATCCGTAATTGCTATTGCTACTGCTACTATTACTGCTACTGTTGCTACTACTACTACTACTACTACTACTACTACTACTACTACTACTACTACTACTACTACTACTACTACTAC